>NC_091823.1:65065858-65153358 GCF_038994185.2 Dermacentor albipictus | reverse complement strand
GATATATGGGAAAGGCTTTCGGCCACACCAGGACTATTATCTGCTTACGAAGGCCTGAGGAAAGCTTTTCTCCTCAGCCTATTTCCTCTCCTGCCATGCAGTTATCGATGGATGGTTATCGATATTACTTGAGACTACAGCTTCACCGAACGCGAGCCGCCTTCTGCGCCTTGAGCCATTGAATCGGGCTGTAGTCGCGTGCTGTTGTTCAGAGGATTCGTGGACACGATTGTTGCGCGTGGTTTCATTTTGACACTTGCGGTGATGCAGATGTACGTCCAGTTGTGCGTCTTCGTGACTATTCGAGAGATGAGCCGAATTTTCACACAATGATACCAGCACATTTAATCCTTTAGAAGTTGAATGTTTTCGAGGTTGCTTGTGTGTTGCTCAGGCACGTGACGTGTAGACCTTTCGTCTACCATTGAAGCTTCAGATCACTAGCGGATGATTAGGACGAAAGACCAAACATAACCTGAGGGAAGGCGTGCAATATAAGCAGATGCAATATGATTTCATAAAAAGGTGTTCAACAATAATGCCGAGAGCCTTGCTAATGCAAACCGAAGGCTGCTTCGCCACAATAAACTTGTGTTTGTCTTCATGTTTCCATGTTTCTTCTGAACGAGTTTGTTGCATAGGCGTTCATAAAGTAGTCCTAAAGCTACAGATAGCTTTACACAATTCAGTCCTAAACAGCAACGTTGCTGCACGGATCGAGAGAAAAAGGAGGAGGAAAACACCGCGAAGGACGGGTAGACACAACGCAATTAATTTATTAACTAATGATTGAACTCAAAGACGAAGCACGATCCCGGAGGCTTCTCACCAGGACTCTGCACAGTTCCCTATATGGTGCACGGTTCGAAGGTATAGGGATGTTCGCACAATTCGGGGGGCGGAAAGAAATCCCGCACTGCAGGCAGAATGATCGAATTCTGCTCGTGTACTGTCCTCGCGTACAAGGGTTCGAGCTGACCTCCTCGTTTGCTATAGCGGACGAGTGTGCTGATGTAGGGGTCTCCAAGGGATCCATCCAAGCAGCGGCAGAGGAGGCCTGCACGGGCAACAGTACGCCAGGGCTGGAGTGTCTGCCGTATAAGGCGTTGTAATGGCGCTTCATACCGTGGAAATACGTCACGGCAGCAACCGAGGTGGGTGAACAGTGCCCGGGTGGCGTGCTGCTGGACGCTCTCCAGCATATTGGTCAGGTCAATCTGAGAGGGATTTGACACGGGAGAACGCGAACACGGAACACGGGAGAACACGGAAGAACTATATTCTAGTCTTGGAAGCACAAGGGCGCAGCGCAGAGTGCGCGGAAAGCCTCCGGGCCGGAGGATCTCGATGTGTGCACCACGAAAGCAAGCGTGCGACGCGCTTTTGGCCACTGTGTTGGGGACGTGCAGTGAAAAATGAAAAGTTGGGTTGACCATGACACCCAGGATTGCAGCTTACGGAACATTGCGCAGGAAAGAGCCATCGATCGCTTAACCGCTGAGGTAGCACTGCTGCGGTTGTGAAAACGGAGAACAACACTCTTAGTTTCGCTGATGGAAAGATGGTGGAATGACGTCCATCGGGAAACACGGGTGAGGTAGTCTTCCCGGTGGGCACAGGAGTTATCATATAACGAGACACGGGTCAAAATAGATTTGTCGTGCGCCTACTGCACCAGTAGAACTTCTTTCGACACCGGCATGTCGTTCACGTAGAGGGGGAAAAAAAAGAGTCAGAGCTAGCACAGAATCTTGAGGGACCCCAGAGAGGATGGGGTAGTACACGGGTGTTTTCGAATTTCGCCCCCATTGAAATGCGGACGCCATACTGTAAATAAGTTACCCGTCTTGCTTCTTCCCTCAGCATCACTATTATTCTAAACTGAACCTAAGAGGAAGTTTTAGCTCCTACACGGGAAATGAGCAATCCTTTCTTCTGACAAGCACTGCACCGAAATTAATGAGTTAAACAGCGATTTCAGAAAGCGAACTTTTATTTAGCTTCCATCTTTTTACATAAATTCTGAGAAAATCTGAAATTTCAAGAAACAATACCCGCAGTATACAACTCTATACCTCAGCAACTGAAAACGATATCGTAATTCTGTTAGCTGCACCTAATATTGCATTTATTGAGGACAAAAATGGTGCATCATGTGCCACCCTGAAATATACAACTAACTCCTAAATATGGCATTCGCAAAACCTGTACAAGCATTGCCACAACTTCACGTAAGTCGTAAATTCATATATAAAATTTGACCGATTGAGCTGCTCCATGGGATGCAGTTTATAGAGATGCGATATCAGTTTTTGATGCTAACTAATGCATTTGTAAACTGCGTACTTCTTCCTTTTTTCAGAATTACGCGTTTCCGACAATTCGTGTCAATAATGCCATGGTCTAACGAAAATTCTTATTGCAGCAATCACTATGATTTAACGTTCTCAGGTGCAACACGATCTCTCTTAAATGTAACAATTCTCATCCAGATCTGTTGAGCAGTTTTATAATATAATCATTTATGCGTTTTTCATGTATTTGGGAAGCTGGCATCAGGGATTAGGCCCGAGCTAAAGCTTCCACTTACACAATACATCACGCTGGTTTCGTAGGAAACCCACGAAACATAACCCAGACTATGCGGAACCTCGCGGCCGCAGGGGTGCACAAACAAGAAAAATCCCTGGATATGCAAAACGAAAGCTTCGTTTAGCCTGGTTAAGTCTTGGTTTCACTTCGTTAACCTTTGGTTTAGCTGTAAGTATTATACTTTGGTATACAATCATCGTTAAGCCAGATGTCACCACTGGGCCTAGGCAGGTGGTTAGACATGACAGACATGGCTAGACATGATTATGCTTACGTAGACAGTCATGCGGTGCCTGTTGTGCCACAGGGAAAGCGCAAGTGCTAGACATGTTGAGATGCCGCGAACATGCGCAGCGTAGAAGCACAAACGGACAGGGCGCTAACGCGGTCGCTACATTGAACTCGAAGGTGCGAAGCATATTGCGTTCCGGGCGCTCTCCAGTGAAGCAGATCGCCTGGCGATATCCGCGGCTTCGTCAGACTGCGCTTGGCGACGACGGCTCAAAGCCTCCCGCTCCCGCGCAACGCTCAGAGAAGACGCCCCGCCATCGCTCTCGTCCATGGCCAAGCTCGCACCATAGAAAAAGACATTCAACAAGAACGGACACTCCCTTGTGCCCAGCGGCCGAATTGACAGCAGGGCATCCAGCGGACGGGATTAATGTCTTCCGGTTCCGGTTTTGGGCGCGCGCGTTTTGAACGCTAGCTAGTACGCATTGAGCCGGCTGCGCTAATCGGCGCGGCATTTTTTTATTGCGACCATTATATGGGCACTCTAAGCGCATTTCTGCCGTTGGCGTTGCCGTCGCCGTGAGGTTCTGTATGAGTGAAAGCACGTGAGGGTGAGCTGGCGAATGCGGTTCAATCGCACGTGCTCGAGCGGGGAACGCGGCCGGATGCGTACCCTCCCCTGTCGCGTTCGAGACAGGGGGTCAGGCGAGTGAGGAGGGGCGTTCTACTTCTCTATGGTTCTACTCCGGCGGCTGCTAGGGTGCCTCGATGTCCTCGCACGCCGCTCCGTACAGAGTGCAGACAACCGCGGCGTCTACTACGGCGTCGGCCAGGCAAATCGTGGACGTCGTAGTGGACGCCTTTGGCGGACGCCGTAGGGACGCGTTGCCGGCGTTCGTGTGGCGATCTGTGACGTGGCTAAATCATAGAGAAAGAAAAAAAAAATGTCTGTGGCTTAGCTAAGGTTAAGCCCAGGATGCGAAACATACTATAGCCTTTATTTTAGTTGTTGAACCACTGTTTAGCCTGGTGAACTCATAACAGCTGTATAAAAGAGCGGCGCGCTCTCGTCGAGGCCAGTTGTATAGCGCGATGGCGGGAAAGGAAAGGGCCGCTCGTCAGACCGCAAAGCGCAAGACACTGTGGAGGAACGCTGCTGTTTAGCCGCGTACTGTGCACGTCGCTTGGCAAGCCGAACTTCTCGTTCTTCGGCCGTTTCCGTGGCTCTTCGTAACTTGCCCTTTGCGGTCTGACGAGCGGCGTTTTCCTTTCCCGTCATCGCCCTATACAACTGGCCTCGACGAGAGCGCGCCGCTCTTCTATACAGCTGTTATGACGCCCATAGAGTTTCCTACAAAATGTATGATGACGCCAGTGCCCTAGCGGGAGGAACGGGAGTTAGGCCGCAGTACCATCTGTGCGACCGCAGGCGAGCGCACGAGCTGAGATCCGGCTATGTAGCTACGCGGCCGCAAGCGAGCGCACGAGTTGAGCCTCCGCTTTTGCAGCTGTTATGACGTCATATGGTAGCTACGTGGCCGCGCGCGGCGCAGCAAGGAAGAGCGTGGTTGTGCGGCTAGTATGCTTCGCATAAAAATGGCTAAATTGCGCGCCCGCGCGCGCCTCATCTCCAAAGCGGTCTGTGATGTTTGCAGATTGCGCGTAGTGCCGTTAGCTTCGTATGCGCTGTGCTTTCGGCGTTTCGTTCGTGTTGAAGCGAGAGATGCATGACGGTCAATTCGCTTGTTGCTGCCGCGATTCTTCACGCCAGAATTTCGTCAGCGAGTTCCCGCGCTCATCGAGAGAGATGAGTTCATGTTTGCCTGTGCGCGCATGACACCGTGCTGGTGTAGTTAAAACACGCGTGCGGGCTAATTGACGAATCCATGACATAATGTGTAAGCGCGACTGAACAAGGACATAGAAAGATGCAGACACATAAAGACAGCGCTGTCTCTGTGTGTCTGTTTTTTCTGCGTTCTCGTTTAGTCACGCTTGCATATTCTACCATTGTTAATTTAGTTAGTAAGCGAATGTTTACAAGTTTGGTATACATCTCACACGTACTAGTCTTCAAAGTAGCTGAGCAATGGTATTCAGGGCCAACTGGTTTGAATGAGGCATGCAGGCGGTAAAGCTTATAAATAATAATCAGTAAATCATTTGTAATCTACCGTATACATGACCTTCGGTGCTGCAGAATCTCCGAAATGTCGTAGGTACCGCTGCAGGCAAAGAGAAATGATTTAGCAATAGAACCGTTTAACCAACTCTTCGACTTTCGTTTCCACGGAACAAACTGGTTCATGTTGAACAGCAATGCAGTGACCTGCATATAGATTCTGGATAGACTTAATAATGCCGTGACGTGAAATCTACTCGCGTGTGCAGGTCCAGTGTCTCGAGTGGGACTACGACCCGGAGAGAGCGGACGAGACCCTAGTGAGCCGCTGGAACTTGGTGTGCCACAGGCGCCCCCTAGTCGGCGTTGCTAACGCTGTCTACAGCGCAGGTGCCCTGGTCGGCATGTTTGGGGCGGCCTACATGGCTGCACATATTGGGCGCAAGCTCGTCGTCCTGTCGTCCACCAGCGCCTTGCTAATCGGAACCGTAGGGATTACTTTCGCAGAAACTTACGTAATGTATGTGACAACGCGGTTCGTCAACTCGGCAGCCGTGACCACCGTCGCCGTTACCTCAATCACCCTCCTGATCGAAGTGTCGCCGGACGACCGCAGAGTACTGTATTCCAGTGTTTCTGTGGGCATGGGGCTGACGCTTGCCGATTTTTGGTTCGGCACGCTAAAGCAGGTGCACACAAGCTGGCGTCTGCTGCAAGCTTCCATGTTGATGCCAACTGTGTTCCTGACAAGCGCCTTGTTTCTGGTCGAGGAGTCTCCCCGATGGCTAGTCTTCAAGCGCAAGCTCAAAGCTGCCGAAGCCGTGATGTTAGCGGCAGCGAAGACCAATGGTTTCTCCCTTCCCACCACGGCGGCCATGATGGTGAGGATCACGGACGAGATAGTCAGGAACCAGGAAGCGTTGCAGGCACGAACACCATTGGATCACGTTTTCAACGTCCACCGCAGCTTGTTCATCATGAGCATCTGCCACATCTCTGTCACATTCGCTTTCTACACCGTGCTGAAATCACCGGCGCTAAAGGGCGACGCTTGGATACGCTGGAATGCTTTGGTCGTCCAAGCTCTATTCTACTATCTTATGACGTGGACGATCAAGCGGTTCACTCGGCGGCAGGTCATCACTGCCTACCTTTTGGCTCTGGGCGGCATCGGTCTCTTCATGAGTGCCAGTGCAAGCGTGGATTTTGCACCGTCACTACTTAGCCAGTTATGCTACGCTGCCGCCAGAGGTTGCGCTTACGTGGCGATCGCGGTGAACTTGTGCTACGCTGCGGAACTATTCCCGACACCATTGCGCAGCGCAGCGGTGTGCTGGATCTTCGCGTGCGGCCGAGTAAGCGCTGTGGCGACATCTGTACTGTCGGCTCTCCAGGACGTCGGCCTGGAGGACGTCGAACTAGTCATTATGGCCGCTTTAGCTTTCGCATCAGCCATAGCGTTTCAGCACCTTCCAGAGGACTCTAGTTCAGTATCCATTAGCGGTACGTCACTCCTGAGGTCCATCAAAGGGTCAAGCGGGGAAAAGCTAGACCTGGGCTACATGCAGACGACACTGCAATCTGCGCAATATGCGAAAAAGAAAAAGGTTGGCAAGCAGAAACCCATCTGATCTTTAAGCAGCCCATGAAGGTCTACGTGTCCTATACCACCCCAACCACACCTGCGAACTTTACAACGTCGGTAGTTCTAAAATAGCGCAATAACAATGCGAATTAATCTTGTCTATCTCCGTTTTGCATCTGCATACATGCATGTGATAAACTGGTAAGACTGGACGCGCTCGCTTTTCCAACGCGCTTTCACACGTATATTATTTAGAAGTGTCTGATTAGGAAAAACTGGTTCGGAAAATGCAGCCTTTTACAGCGGCTGTCTTTTTTTTTTCAGCGGTTAATCAAGGATAGGCCAGCATATACGTTCTGGTTTCTAATGACACAGGTCGCATTCATAGTTTACAAAGGCTTTCCTTGCCTCTTTGTGGCGCGTCGTGAACTGCATGATGCCACAGAATATTTTTAGAAATAAGTTCGGCAACTAGCATCACATATTAGATGTAGACGAGTTAGAGAAGCTAGATGCAGCCTTAATGAACAATGCATAATCCTTCTGTCCAGAAGCTTCGCTTCTTTAGAGCGCAGCTCCTAGGCGCCCGTTCCTGCGTTGTGCGTCGGCGTAGGCGTAACTGCGAGAACCAACGCGCTCATCGAAGGATGAAAAAAAAAATGCGAGTGACGTTTCATTTCGTGAACTCCGGTGAAGCTATCAGCCCTTGGTGCGCCTCGACGCTTACACTACCCGCATCACAGATTGTATTCAAGACAGGGCTCGCGCGGCTGCGCTATACGCAGCAGCCAACGGAGTAGAACGCCCCCTTGTGAACATTCACTTACTAACCAAATTAACAAGCATGGCGTCAGCGCGCACAGGGAAACAGGAGCACATAACACTCGATGACCATGGACGCTCGCAGGAATTGCGGTAGCATCAGCGCGCGGAGTGACCTTCGGGCTGTCTATCCCTTCAATGCCAACTGAGCGGTGAGAATACATCGCACGTAAAGCTACAAGCCATCGGCCCATCTAGACTGTTCCCCCAAAGCAGATCGCTTTCAATATAAAGCCCGGGCGGCCGAATTACAATGACCCCTTTCCCCCCTACCCCGGTGCCACGCGCGTGCGACGGAAGACGGCGCGCCTTCCGCCACCTCGGCCTATACCTTCCTTCTCCGCGACGCGTCGCCTCATTTCTACTTGCCCACTTCGCTCAACCTCACCTTGACTTTCCACTAGGTGGTGTTTATTTGCTGCGCGCTCTGCGCGCTCCTTCGTACTTTCCCCGGCGAGCGATTCTCCTCTACGCGCACTTCCTCCTTCGCTTCCTTCGCGGCTTCGAACAAACATTCTGCGATTGCGCTAGCTGGGCAGTTAGTTACGCTTGCGCGTAAAAGAGAGCGAGCGCAGGGCACAGTCGAGGATGAAAGACGGTGATAGCGGATGATTAACCACGGTTATAACGAAGAAAGCTCGAGGAGTAAAGCGAAAGGGCGAAGAAGAGAGCGGAATCCCGCACGGAACACCGATAATTACTACAGACCTTTAGCGTGTCCGGTATTCCGGCAAGCGTGGGCGGTTTGCCGGTTTAGCGGGGCCGTAAACGTGAGCGGCCAGATTGGTGGCGCCAGCTGGTGGCGCAAAGCATAACGACACAAAGACAAAGCTAATTACTATATTTTGCTTAGCTGCTGGTGTAAATTTTCGACAGTGGCGTAATCGTGTTCACAATTACACCGCTGCGAAAAATTTGCGCCAGTAGCGAAGCAGGATATAGTGGGTTACTGCAGTTTCAGCTCTGTGCTTCATCTGGTTGAACTCTACGCTACCAGGCGGCTGCACCGCTCTGGCCGCTCACGTTTACGCCCCCGCAACTCCGGCAATCCGCCCAAACCGCTCCTGTTTACCGGAATAGCGGACAGGCTGAAAGTTTCCTGTCATGCAGCGAGCGCGTTCACCGATACAAAGCGCTGGTCAGGGCTTCGAACTCACTACGCATGCGCTACTTCACCAGCACCGCCACCGCTAGAGAATGCGCTCCGCGCGATAAAACATTTTTCATTTACAGGTATTAGGAAATTCGGATGGGGCCCCTAGTCCGGGGATCCTATGACGTGTTCGTCGATGACCCGTGCCCCTCGGATCAGTGCCGGGCATACCTCGAATGTACCGCCGCGAACGACGCCTTCCCACTGCTTTGTAGTGCAGGAGGCAAGAAGGGTACGAGAAGGGGTGGAAAGCAAGGAGCGGTGTATTGTACAGTAACGTGCAAGGAGGTGGCGGAAAAATCACATCCTGGATGCAACGGCCGACCAAGATAGCAACACTGTGCAAACGAAGAGAGCAGCGCAGCTATAAATACGTTCCCTTCTAATCAATAAAGCATTCTTTTTGTAGCCACGACCATGTGCATTACGCTCGATACATGGTGTCAGAAGTAGGATCGCTCACGGGACCATGACCGACCTGCGCCCGCCTGAGCCACTCCGAGTGGGCGACAACGCTGCAGCGTCCTGGCAGACATTCAAGCAACGCATCGAGCTGTACCTGATAGCAACTGAGCCCACGAAGCCACGCAGTAAGGAGCAGAAAGCTGCAATTTTTTTGCATGTTGCGGGTCAAGAAGCAATTGACGTGTTTAATACTCTGAACCTATCACCAGAGGAAGCTAAAGACTACGATGTTTTGGTTAAAGCATTTGAAAACTACTGCTTGCCTAAGTGTAATGAAACTTATGAGCGATACGTGTTTCGCTCGCGTCGTCAGGCACACGGAGAGCCATTCGAACAGTTCTTTCGGGATCTGCAACTAAAAGCGAGAACGTGCAACTTCGGGGATTTACGAAATTCCATGCTGCGGGATCAAATTGTCTATGGCATTTGCAGCTCTTCCCTGCGAGAAAAGCTTCTTCGAAAGAAAGACCTGATCCTAGCCACAGCGGTGAAATGCTGCAAAGCTGAGGAACTTGCCGAATCGCAAAATAGGGCGTGGACGAAGGAAAACAAGATTGAACCTGTATTACGAACGCAAGCTAAACGCGGACGCCAAAAATGCCGGTATTGCAACTTCTCGCATGCGCCAAGGAAGTGTCCGGCGTACGGCAAAACATGCAACAAGTGCAGGAAGCCTAATCACTTTGCCGCCTGCTGTACGAGCAAGCGAGCAGCCGTTGATGACGTGGTCGAAGGAGCGGAGAGTGACAGTGACTTCGACGTTCTGGAGATCAGGACGACGGAAAGCAAGCGTGGTCCCGAAAGTCGCGACTGGATTGTAACAACGAGCATTGAAGGAACTGATGTGCAGCTTAAGGTCGACACGGGAGCACAGGCTAACTTGTTGCCGCGTTCGCTGTTCAAAAGGCTCGGAACTAGACAGCAGCCGTACGCCACGAGGAGCATCCTGCGCCATTACGGGGGCGGCGAAATACCGCACAGTGGAAAAGTTCGCCTCGCCGTGCACTTAGGCAAACGGCGTGTACTGCTTGAGTTCTTCACAGTAAAGAAGAAGCAAGCTATTCTGGGCCTCGGGGCAAGTGAGCAACTTGGTCTGGTCAACAGAGTGAACTCGGTGGACAGCAGCGAGACATACGGAAGCCTAAAGCAGGCATTCCCAAGGCTATTCACGGGCATAGGCAGGACGCGGCGCGAGAACAAAATGGTGCTCCGGAAGGACGCTGTCCCTGTGGTTCAGCCAACCCGGCGTGTGCCTTAAGAGTGGACACTTAAGAGTATGCATGGACCCGCGGGCAATTAATAGGGCGGTGAAGAGGGAGCACTTTCAGTTGCCATGCCGGGAAGAAATCGAAGGTGACCTAGCGCATGCAAAGTATTTCAGCAGACTCGATGCAAACAGTGGGTTCCACCAAATTCCCCTCGACAAAAAAACATCAGAAATCTGCACATTCAGTTCACCGTTTGGTCGGTATCGGTATCTCAGACTGCCATTCGGTATTGCTTCTGCACCCGAAGTTTTCCAGCGTACAATGAGCCAGATATTCGACGACCTCCCGGGAACACGTGTGCTGAAGATGTGCTAGCGTGGGGTTCTACGCGAAAGGAGCACGATGAACGCCTGTACAAAGCGCTGGAAAGGGCACAGGCAGAGGGCCTAACTTTGAATGCAGAAAAGTGCATTTTTGGACGTACTGAAATCAGCTTCTTGGGTGATAAGATTAGTTCCAAAGGTATTGAGCCAAATCCCGACCTGATAAAGTGCCTTTTAAACCACCCTCCGCCAACGACCAAGAAAGACGTTCAACGCTTGCTTGGCACCGTGAACTATTTCGGGAAATACTTGCCACTGTTGTCAGCCCACACTGAGGCCCTGCGCAGCCTGATTAGAAACGACACACTTTTCGAGTGGACGCATGCTCACGAGCGTGAGTGGGTGCTGCTCAAAAAGATGCTGACGGAAGCACCCGTCCTGGCTATCTTTAATCGCGAGCTTTCCACGAAACTGTCGACGGATGCGTCAGCATTTGCACTCGGAGCAGTGCTTTTCCAACAACATGGAAAAGACTGGCGCCCGGTAGGCTACGCATCGCGAGCACTCACAGAAACTGAGTGAAGGTATGTACGTCCAAATAGAAAGAGGCCCTGGGCATAACATTCGGCTGTGAAAAGTTTAATGATTATGTTATTGGAAGACATGTCGTTATCGAAACCGACCACAACCCATTATTGGCTATTTCAAAGAAAGAAATAGGCGACATGCCACCCCGTCTGCAACGACTATTTCTTCAACTGCTGAAGTACGAGTTTGAGTTGCAGTATGGTCCAGGCAGCAAATCGGTTGTTGCCGACACCCTGTCACGAATCCCATCGCAGAAACAACCAGAAAAAGGCTCAACGGACGTTGAAGTTCATGCCGTGGGCGTTCTGACTGCCGTTGTTGGACCAGCCACCCTATCTCGTCTGCAGGTAGCAACGGCCAGTGATGCAACGGCGCAAGACGTCATTTCCAGCCTGCAGTCGTCAATACCTATAGAAGGTGAGCTAAAGTCCTTCGCACAAGAATTTTCTGTTGTCAAGGGAGTACTCCTCAAGGGAACCAAAGTAGTCGTACCTGCAAGCATGCGAACAGAGATGCTGCGACGAGTGCACCAAGGGCATCTCGGCTTAGAAAAATGCAAATTGAGGGCTCGCAAGTTGATGTATTGGCCAGGAGTGTCAACAGATATTGCCCACTTCATTGACAGGTGTGACGTTTGCAAGAAGTTTGCGTATCGACAGCCTGACGAGCCCCTGTGCCAACGCACCGTTCCAGACATGCCATGGGTGAGGGTTGGTACAGATCTTTTTCAACACGCCGGACAGCATTATTTAGTTGTCTATGACGCCTACTCTAGTTTTCCAAAAATCGAGCATCTCAAGGATACCTCTGCAACGACTGTCATCCATAAACTACGTCAGATCTTTGCAAGACATGGGTTACCACTAGAAGTTTGCAGTGATGGCGGCCCGCAGTTCACGTCAAAAGAGTTTGAAGATTTTGCGGCTCGTTATGACTTTGTGCATACGATTTCCAGTCCCTATTTTCCCAGGTCCAATGGACTCGCCGAGAAGGGCGTACAAGTGGTCAAGCGGCTTCTTGGCAAGACTGAGAGCAAGAAAGAGGACTTCTATTTGGGCCTTCTCAATTACAGGCTGTGTCCTCTCGAGGATGGCCGATCACCATCGGAACTGCTAATGGGACGAAGTCTCAGAATGCTACTTCCAGATTTTTCAGCGTCATCATCAGTTCCCGTCCAAAAACATGTCCAAGCAAGGACCACAGGAAGAACACTAACTCCACTATAGAAGGGAGACGTCGTCCGCATCCTTGGAAATGGTAGATGGGAAATCAAGGCGCAAGTCCAAGATCTCGTGGCCCCAAGGTCGTACACAGTTCTGACAGAGGATGGCCGGGTTTTCCGTCGAAATAGACAGCACCTTCGCAAAACATCAGAAGCGTTCCATCGAGCCATCCATTACCAGGTGGATGACTGCGACGACACCGCTGACTCATCTTCGAGCGCAGCCTCGCAGCAGCCGCCTGAACCTTCGCAGGCCGCACCGGATCGACCACCAGCAGGCACATCCGGCACATCAAGGCACGGTACAGCACATTTCTGCTATTTCTGAAAAATAAATGCCATGCAAATATGTTAAGCGGGCAACTTACGCAGGGCGTGTGGAAGCAGAGCTGCATTAATTAAAGCGCACCGCAGGGTCCAGGCGCCACTACGGAAGCTGTCCACCGTCAAATCAACACTTCCCGGCCCGCCGCGTTAGCTTTGCGGCTATAGCATTGCTAGGGGCCGTGGATTTGATCACAACCGCGGCAGCCGCATTTCGACGCGGGTGAACTAAAAGACACACGCGCACATAGATTTTGGGGCACGTTATAAAACGCCACAGTGCCAAAATCAACCCGGAGTCCGTAACTACGGCTTGCCTCATAATCCGATAGCGGTTTTGGCACATACAACCCCCATAATCCTATTCAAGTTCATTATTTCTGCCACAATGCGATGTGTCATGCGCGGCAATGACAATGCTCAACCCTCTAGGAGGTTGCGAAATATGGCGTACAACAACGCCTCGAGCAAACAGCTCTCCCTGCGTGTTCTGTGTACTACGCATACAAACAGCAGTGCACGGTACACGCAACATAGCGTTTAGCATCTACTCGCCTCTCTCGTGTTAGACTAAACGTCGAAGAAATTAAGCTTTCGCCGTCAACATCACCGCTAATTATCACGAATCGAAGCAACCAGCACAGCAAGCTTCGCTTACATTGGTTGCCACAGTGCGTGTAATCTGCATAATTTTTCTTTCCCCCTGTATTACGTGCCAATGAAAACCAAGATCTGACTATGAGATACACCGTTGTGGTGCCTCCAACTTAATATTTACCTCCTGGGGTTCCTTAACGTGCATCCAACGCGCGGCACAAGGGCACTATCTGGCATTTAGCCTCCATTGAAATGCGGCCGCCGGGCCCGGGCTTTGACTCTGCTACCTCGCGCTTAGCCGCGCAACGACCTAGCCACTACGCAACCACGGCGGGTTTTCAACCGACTCGCCGTCGACCTCACGGTATACAGCACGTGCTCGTTATAGTAATGCCGTTCTTATTAGGTAAGGTCATTTTCATTGTTAAGTCTTACATTTGCCATAATGAAAAAAAAGGAAAGAAAGAAAGAAAGAAAGAAAGAAAGAAAGAAAGAAAGAAAGAAAGAAAGAAAGAAAGAAAGAAAGAAAGAAAGAAAGAAAGATGAAACTGCGTGAAATTGCAGGAACAGGAGCTGCTGTGGTTTTGCCATCTTTTAATTAAGGGCACGACTTCCGATGGCAAGGTTGTTATTTTGAGCGTTAGAACATTCCTTTCCGTAATTTTCAGCGCGATATATAATGCCGGATACATCCTTGCAATTTAACCTCTGAGAATCCTAAAAAGAAAGAAAGAAGAAACGCCTGTAGGTATTTGACTGCTGCACGTGAGTGAGTGAGTGAGTGAGTGAGTGAGTGAGTGAGTGAGTGAGTGAGTGAGTGAGTGAGTGAGTGAGTGAGTGAGTGAGTGAGTGAGTGAGTGAGTGAGTGAGTGAGTGAGTGAGTGAGTGAGTGAGTGAGTGAGTGAGTGAGTGAGTGAGTGAGTGAGTGAGTGAGTGAGTGAGTGAGTGAGTGAGTGAGTGAGTGAATAAATAAATTGTATTGCAGGTCCGACGAAGTCGCGAACTCGTCGCGCACCCGGCTTGTCCCACGTCGGGACCGGCAGGTCTAGCCCACCGGCCCGCTCGCGGGCACACCGCACAGCCAGGATTTGCTTTTCTAGATCGGGGCTACGCAGATTGCTACACATGGGGAATGATTCTGCTTTAAAGCAAATTATGTGCATTCAGCCGCTCGCACCATGGAAATTGCGCAACGACAATGCAGCTTGTCATTCAGCGCTCAGAACATGCAAGTTTTTCTATTCAAACAACTTCCACATTCACTCTACTCGGCAGATTTGGCTGGCTTCAGCTTATTTAGCCCTCTTCATGGAATCAAAAACCCAGATCCGAAGTCGCCTCTTTGACATGATCACTAAAATTAAGCCCAAATCGCAGAACGTGCTCTGCTCGTTACGGAAGAGAGAGACATATTCGCAAAATGGCAGAAACGCTACGAGCGCTGCATTGCTGTGCGCAGAGACTAGTATATATATATTCTGTTATAGAATATTTTTAATGAACGCAGAAAATTACTTTCTTTAAAACAGAGCCAGTATCGAGACATTTTTATGGCACCCCATATAAACACAATGAAGCAGAAAAGTTGGGGGCTATGGCATCAGTCTTCTGTCATTAAAGCATATATAATACGTGATTTTAATTAGTCCAACGCGGTCACCGAGAAGACATGAGGGCATTGAACTTCAGGCCTCATGGGCGAGCCTGTAGCACACGAAAATGTCTCGGCAAAGTTCACGTCATGCCTAAGAGGCAAGTTGCAGCGTGTCATCGCTGCATCGTGGTCTTCTCCGCACGACCATATGCAGCCGAAGACGAAGAACAGCGCCGATTCAGACATGTCGGGATAATCCTCTAGTATGGTCTCGTTCACCCCGTGTCCAGTCTGTCTTCTGAAAGTCTCCCAGAGAATAGAACGTGTCAGCATTGCCGACACAACATCCATCTTGATGTCGCCAGCATCCAAGGACTGCTCCTTCAAGGTGTCTGACATACAACGCCACATAACTTCAGTTTCGGTGAGAACTGCCCCCTCACATGCTTGTTTGTTCAGAACGAGTTCTGAGAGCAGTCTTCCGACAATTCTGGAGCCAATCCCAGCGATCTTGATTGCACTGGGGGCATCCACTGCATACCATGGTGAGTCCAGGTAACTGGCTTCCACGTCCAGTCTCCAAGCACTATCGAGACTCTCGCCATTGTTGTCTCCGAAGCAGTCGTATTTGTACCTTTCATCAAGTGCGGACACGTATGGCGCCGTTCTTATCCAGTTCGTTACAGCGCTGAGCGTCATGTCAGGATAGCTCTCGTAGGCGTCTTCAAAATACTCAGGCCTCGTTCGCCTGAAAAGGCCTGTGTAGGCTGCTGCTGATCTCTCGAGGGCGTCACTCGTGCAGTTGTTTGCAAGGATGGGAGATCTCGCACGTGAAAGAACGTCGACGAAAGATCGGCCGATTCGCTGCATCAGCTTGCCAACGTCCTCCCTCACTTCGACGGTAACGACGTCGTCCAGATACGGGTACTCGAGCGCGTAGTGAAAGATGCGGTCGCTGTTGGCAAAGCAGCGCGTCCGATGAGTTTCCAGAACGGCGTCTTGAGAACGAGGACTTACCGATGCGGCTATGATGCGCCTGCTGGTGAATGGCACGAGCACTTGGATGCATAGCCAGCCGTAGAGTTCCGCAAAATCGCTCTCACCGAGCTCCTTGTGCAGGGCGAACACGGCCCGGGAATAACTGCGATCGTGAACGACGACCGGGACATGGTCATTGTAGGAGCCATTCAGAAGAGCACTAAACGCTTTCAGCCAGCGCTCTTTCGAAATAGCCGGCGCCAGGCTCTGAATACCCGCTAGGTCGGTGAACATTGTGCTATCTTCAGTTCTCGAGCGATGAGCCGGGAGCAAAGCTTTCACGAAAAACATCAGCGTGGTTTCCAAGCGTGACATTTTGCTGGCTTTTTCTCGAAAGTCCGAAGTATTTTTGCGCCGTGAGAAACCCTCGTACACAGCTCTAAAATACTCTTCGTATTTCGCAAACGTCATGTCTTTAATGCGCCTTGTGCTTCCCGCCAAAAGCGAGGCCACGTTCTCCGGTCTTCTAATGACTGCCCGTTGCTTGGGACCGCTCTCCACGGTCACTTCTAAGAGCACCGGTATGTTGACGACCCGAGACATGTAGAGCATGCTCTCCAGGACGTCCGACTCGGTGGAAGCGTTCGCGTCGGCACCTTCGTCCGGCCATGCGATGCCGCCTTCTGCCAGGACTTCTGCCACGTACGCCGTCTGGTCGTCCCACTCCGCGACAATGTCGTCGCACGCGACAAGATGCCTCGCGGCTTTCTGCACGGCGGTCTGTTTTCTAGTTTCCAGCGCGTACGGAATGCGCACGGCTTTGGCTCGTCTGGAGACGTTGCTCAGGAAAGCAGAGGTGAGGGCCTGCGCCACGCTCTGACCCGGGTGCTTTGTTGGCCACGAGCCGCACACGTACGCGTGGAAATCGTCGCAAGGATCGTTTCTCGTGTCGAGGGCTTCTTTGAGCAGCGACCCCATGCGGTGGCAGGCCTCTCTTCCGCAAGGCGTCACTTGTGTCGAGGAGGGGTCCCGGACTTCCAAACGGCGAGCGCTGTCGTCCCCGCTCCTGGACGCGTTCCTAGTGAACATTACCAGACACAGTGCGGCCAGTACGACACCGAGGAAAATCAGGCTCGACGTGAAGACCAGGCAGGTCCGGCCGGGGCTGCGCTGCGCGAGACGCTGCAGAGACGTGGTGGCGTCGTGCCTCTGCAATTCGTCTCCGACAATGCTCTGCCTTGCTCCACCGGCACAGATACCCTGGAAGATGGAATGCGCGGAACAATAGCGATCTTTCAGTTCGTTGATAAGTCTACCGGTTCAAGAGTATCACGTAACTATATACTAGCCTGTCTTATCTACTGCTTAGTGCGAAAGCAGATTTATTTATTAAACGTAAGGCGCACAGCTTATAAGTTCGCACCCCACAGTGCTCTTTTAGACATGAAGTTCTTCGTGTTATTGTGTGAGCATGGCTAAAGAGTCGAAACGTACAGTCCAGCGATTGTCCGCGCATTTGGGACTAAATCCAAGGAAAAACAGTAAAAATCCAACAGTACACCACACGTTGAAGCCCCGACCAGCGCCATTAGGAGTGAAACGCACGCAATTGCTTTCGAGCGTAAAGGAGAAAATACTATCCGCTAAGCTGCATCATAGTTTCGCATTTACGCTTAATGCGGGCAAGTGCAGGACACTGACTTCATCCAGTTAACTTGCAACTTGGAGACGAGGAAGCGCTGCGTGAGAAAAAAAAATAATTTTAGCAAAGTACGAGCGACTGGCTAAATTAAACCCAGCAAAGCAATACAGTTGCCTATTGAGGGCAAGGTTACGTTCATTGTATAACGCTCAATCACGTTTAAATGCAAATTCGGGGCTCCGACGCAGGTTGCGTCTCTGGCACCGCGAAGTCGGCCGCGGGACTCTCTTGAACAGCCTCGCTGTATAATTACGGCGAGAGAAAGAGCGCGCCCCGTGCCAACTCACGCAGTTACACGCTCGCGTCACAATATGCGAGCGTGTGCCCGCCGCGCCCGTTGACGCTACTGTGGTCATCCGAAGGCGGGGAAGTGAACCCGGCTCCGCGCGTAGCTGAACTGCGCGGTCATATAGTCTCTCCACGTTCCGTTCAAGCGCAGTATCGCTTTACCGGCTGTTCGGCGACATTTGTTCCAAGGGCCAGGTCTCGTCGCTCGCCTCCGACGCCTCTCAACGATCGCTGACGCCCCTTGATCCCGGCGGCAGCCCCTGCCACAGCAGCACTACCAGTGTACCCGCCGCACCGCGCATTGCTCACGGAGGCAGCCTTCTTGGAGAGCGCCGGTGGGTGCGAAGCGGCTCTCGATGGATCCTCCTCGAACGGAGGCTTGTATTGCGAGCGGCTGGTCATGGAGGATCTGGGTTTAGACGGGCGAGTTACGCAAAGCTTGGTGTAATCAACGAGAACGACAGACCTTGCGAATCCGATGACGAACCTGCTGAGAGAGCGCAGACGTTGAGCTTTGAGAACGAACGAGACGGTGAAGGTGCCGTCCGTCAAATGCCGAGTTCCGTCCTTGCTGGAAAAGTGCGCAATAAATTAGTGCTGGACGGAAACAGACAACGAAGCCGGAGAGCGCACAGTGGGAAATAATTCTTATGCTTGTATTGAAACGTGAATAAGTAAGGAATACGGATAGAAATAACAAATAAGGATTCACTTAGTGGACGAGGAGGCACTTTGCCGCATCCCTTGTGCATTACCCGAGTGCGTTGCTATGGTGGTCACTGTGTTGCCATGTATACGTTCTTGGATATTTATGTGTGCGTACAAGATTAGCGCTGTGAGTGTAAATTAGTGTCGGAGGGACTTACTTTTTTGTTTGTTTCTATCATCGAGGTCATCCGCCACATAGGTAGGGTGTTCGGTTTCCTCCTGTGGAAAGTTTGCTGGTCTAGTTTAGTTTAGCATTAAAACATAACACTCAAATTCCCCCAAGCGTTCTACGGTTTTATTTAACGTTCACCTCATACGGTTGTAAATATGGAAATATTCAAGTTCCTTGGATCGGCATATTCTTCTCGCTCATAGCAGTAAATTAACGCATCACAGTGTATGCGCGAGATTCGTTGCCAAATTTAGCTGCCAAGACTACGCATGGTAGCCTATACCTAAGCAGATCTTTATAAGAAAGTCCCAATTTTATTAAATTCACACATGCCAAAAACATGACATCTCACGCATTACTGTCACTGATAAACAACCCTGACGATCCGTTAAATCGCTCGATGATTTTACCCGAGTTAACAGAAGGTGCAGATGAAGTCACGCTGATTGTGCATACAAGTAATCAAAAGCTGACAGACCTACACCGCCCAATTTTCGCCATTGATAATTTAACCCCTTGTCTTGCCATCTGTGCGTGTGCCTTGAGACGACTTATCTTGAATTACCTGCAGTTGCGGGCTGGAAAGTCAGTCTTGCCCAGGCATACGCTCGTCTTCTTCTTCGACTGTTCTTACAACACTAGGGCAAAAGCGCGAGATGATAATGGGGATTACTATGTATGGCTCTAGAGGGAAACGGAAGCAAATGATTTATTCTGTGAGAAAAAAATGCCTTAAAGCAAGAATAGTATGTTGTTGAGCAGTGAAACAAACGAAGTTATCGGCTGTCCATAAATAATCTTTATGACTTCATACTTTATTAATTCTAATATATATATATATATATATATATATATATATATATATATATATATATATATATATATATATATATATATATATATATATATATATATATATATACATATAAAGAACTTGAGTGGTGCTTCAAGGTAAACAGAACAAGTATTTTATTTCGACAGTTTCGATCGGTGGACCGATCTTCATCAGGGTTTACAAAACATGGCAGTTCGACCCTGGTAGTGAAGACACCAGACCGGGTGCCCGGTCTGGTGTCTTCACTAAGTGCGATGCGAGCGAGCGCGGCATGGACGTCGTCCTATGCCAAAAGGGAGAGAGCGACGAGGAACACTCCGTCCTTTACGCAAGTCGGAACCTCACTAGTCGAGAACAGGCATACGGCGCTACTGAGAAAGAGTGCACATACGTCTCCTATGGACTGTTCAAAAATTGTGTTGATATCTTGCGGGCTCGAGGTTCGTCATCGAAACGGATCATTGTCCTCTGAAATGGTTGCGGACAACGTCTTCCAAAAATGGGCGTCCCCTAGTGCGCTGGAGTCCCGCTTTGCAGCACGCTATAATGCGCTATAAAAAGGGGACTGCGAGTGGTAATGCCGATGGCTTGAGTCGAAGCCCCTAGATCGAGAGTCAGTCTCAAACGTCTCCCAAAACTCGTGTTATTTGGCCTGACGTAAGATTGGAAACGTCTTATTCTGGTTTAAGCAGTTCGGTTGAGTCATGTCTTAAGAAGCGTATAACAAGTTCATGTATGTATTTAGTGCTGCGGAAGTTCCGTAAAACTGTCACTTTTGAGTGGGAAATAAGCCTGGTGGAGCTTAGCGAGATTTCATGTCGCGCTTGTTGGCTGAGCGGCATAGTCTTAGTGTAGTTCTGCCGACGCGTACTAGGAACTAGAAAATGTTGCACACCCTTCTAAGGCGTCTAGAATTGGACTGAGACGTTGAGCGACGTGGGAAAATTCCCAAAATGTTTCGTGCACCAGAGAGCTGTGCGACAACCGACGGCGACCCCAAGCACCAAAATTTGTCATCTCTCTGGCCAGCGGATGTCGTCCCCTGCCCATCGGGATCTCCTTCGGCGGCGGGGAAACCTGTTGCGGTTCGCTGTGGGCGGCGATGAATGAAACGGATGCCAAGTGCCTGAGACACGACGTGCCTAATCGCCACGCTCGTCAACATGAAAAGACTTGTCCGTCGGGTGTGTGCAACGGGATTGCGCACCAGTGCAAAGCCTACTCTCTCCTACGTCTACCACCTCTGCGGCAGGCAGTTGTTTCTCTCCGAATTCCTCTGTGTGGGCTGAGCTGGGTGTTGACATGACGTGACCTACGTTCAACCCATTTACGTCAGGGAGTGGTTTTCCTCCGTATTCCTCTGTGTGGGCTGACCAGTGTGCTGACAAGGAACAAGAGAGAATGAGGTTGTCTGGATGGTGGAGGGTATAAGAAGGCTAGCGAGAGGACACAGACAGATCTTCGCTGCCCATGCGGGCAGGAACACACACGCTGAACGTTTTTGTACTTATCGGCTTGGAGCGCACCGCTCACCTGTAACGATGTATTAAACTTCTGTTATTTGTGTTTGCGTCATCTCGTCTTCCCTGACGAACGCTCTCCGACCCACTTGGGGTAGAAAATGTAATTAAAAATCCAAAGGTGTCGTCAAGCCCTGGCCCGCACCTGGTTACTGCAATGTTTTTGAAAAACACTTCTGTTTACTCATCTTTAATACTTTCAAAAATATTCCAGCAATCTTTGGACACGTATCAGCTCCTTTCAGACTGGAAAATTGGAAGGGTAGTTCCACTTCACAAGTCCGGCAACAAATGCTCTCCTCATAACTACCGCCCCATTTCTCTCACTAGCATTCCTTGTAAAGTACTCGAACATATATTATTCTCTCGCTTAAAAAAACACTTAGACGATAACTCCTTCTTCACTCGCGCACAGCATGGTTTCCGCAATAGTTTGTCCTGTGTGAAACACAACTGCTTTCGTTCACTCACGATCTTCGTCTTATTCTTGATAAAGGTTCATGCGCAGACTGTGTTTTCTTCGAAATTGCAAAGACTTTCGACAAGGTATGTCACATACTACTCATTTTTCAGCTTAGTAAACCAAACCTTGATCCTAATCTGTTTGCATAGTTAGAGCACTTTCTTCTTAATCGATCACAGTTCGTTGCATTTAATAACGACTTCTCTTCATTTAGCCTTGTTGAATCTGGCGTTACTCAAAGATCCATTGTTAGGCCTTCTACTTCTTTTTAATTTACTTTAACTACTTACCCAATGAAATTCCTTCTAACATTTATCTCTTTGCCAATGATTGCGTTATTCTTCGTGAAATTTCTGACACCGCTGGTACTATCATTCTGCAAAACAACATTAACGCTGTCTGTAACTGGTGCGACTTGTGGTTAATGAAACTAAACCCATCTAAGTGCAAAACCAGGCGTGTAACCCACCGTGAACTTCTTCTTCCGACTTATTACGTTACTAATACTGCCATGGAAGCGGTTAAATCTTACAGATACCTAGGTGTCCATTTAACCTCTACTTTTTCCTGGTCTTTACATATCGACAGCGTTATCAATAATAGTAATAACATGTCACCTTATATCCGTCGAAACTTCTCTTCCGCTCCGTCATCATTAAAGTTAATTTTGTACAAGACGCTAATTAGAAGTAAATAAAATAGGCTTTATCAGTTTTGGACCCATATGCTGAGACACTAACCCAGTCTCTCGAACGTGTTCAAAATAATGCCTCGCGTTTCATCTTACGCAATTATAACCGTACGGCAAGCGTAACTTCAATGAAAAACATCCTGCAACTTCCAACGCTTTCTGTCCGTAGCATATGCTGTTGCCTAGCTGTTTCATAAAATATACTTCCATAATTCACATCTGCGCGATAATCTTATTTCATCCCCAACCTACATATCTCCTTGCATGATCATCATCACAAAGTTGGAGTTTTGCAGTGTCTGACTAGAGCTTGTCATGAGGATGTGCCAAGAACAGAACCACCTTCCCGGCAGGTTGATTGCTATTGAACACCACACACAATTTCGTACGGCCATAATCGACACCATCGTTTCGGGCTTCACACGTCTATGCCTACGTAATTTGCTGCCTTCTTTGTTTTGTTTGTTTTGTAACTTGTTTTACCCCCCCCCCCTCTGTAATACCTTGGGGTGTTGAGGGTATAATAAATTATTTTTTTATTTTTTATTTTATGAATACTTTATGAATACTTTATTTATGAAATGAAATAATAAATGAAATAAATTATGGTCAATCTGCTTCGAACTTCAAACACGCGCTTACGAAGGTCGCCGAAACCCTGTCCACCTAACAACTGGTAACAGCGGGGGCTTAACAGCATCTACCGACGATAAGCTGCTACTGGGGCTTGGCCAAGCCTTGTCGTCAGCGTGCTGGTATAAGACCACTTATGAAATTCTTTCAGGAGAGTGTTTTGAGTTTGAGTCTTTGAAGAGCCTTCTGTGTCCATTTCTGGACACAGAAGGCCCTTCTGGACCATTTTCGTCCTTATGAGCACTTTCTCTCTTTTTCTTTTCCCCACCCTGATCTCCATTTCCCATTGCTGAGTTGCAGGTCAGAATTTTTCGATTGGGGCTGACCGTTCAGCTTTGTCTCAATGCCCATTTTTCAGTGGGTTTATGATGATTACGATCGTCGCTCTGATTTTGTACTATGCTGCCACCGCACTGTGTCAAGAGCGGAAACGCCCCCCCCCCCAAAAAAAAAGAAAAAAAGAAGTTGAAAGAAAAAGATGACGGCCCCCGTCTCCTCACCGCCGTCTGCCACACGCTGAGAGAAATCTTTCTTTGTGTCGCGCGTCACTTTTGATTTCGTCTTGGTGTGTTGGGCGTTGGGCGTTGATATTATACTCCTCATTCGTCGAGCTCTTTTGAAGGAGGAGGTGACGACGATGTAAGCACGAGAAAGGAGCAACCATCCCGCGCTGAAGTCGCGTGCAACTGCAGGAAGAAGAAGAAGCATCAGCCATGGCGTTCGCCCGAATGGCCTCGTCGCTGTTTCTCGTTTTCCTGGCGACGTTGGGGAGCGGCGTCGGCGCCGAAGACGATGGGCCGTCCGTTCTAAGGAGCATGCTGGCTGCGTTCATGAAGCAAGGTGCCCAGGCCTGCGGCACTGTGCTTCCGGCCAGTATCGCCCAAACTGACCGGGATGGGCTGGTCAAGAAGCACAACGAACTCCGGTCGAAGGTGGCCAAGGGCGCGGGAACTTTACCGAAGGCGACCAACATGAGGAAACTGGTGAGTCCGGCTACCCCTTTTGTGGCTGGGTCCCGAATGGGTTCTCTCGTGTAGTCTATTAACGCCTGTGCTGAATACCCTGGGCATCTGAGAAAATACGTTCGTGAGAGAGGGAAGGAAACAAGGAAAGGCCAGTAGGTTGACCAGGTGGACGTCCTGTTTGCTGCCCTGCAAGGTGATAAGGAATTAAAGAAAGAAGAACGGGCGTTTTAAATTCCTTTAAAACATAGACAAGGCGCGATAATTAAGCTACTTTGCCTGGACAGCTTTTGCCAAAGAAGCATACATATTGAGAATTACTGGAGGTTGGAATTAGGCAAGTAATTATTTATTATACTGATTAACTTTTAACCGGTACTGTTAAACAATTGCTTCTGTAAGAATCCGAGGACACCTAAGCAATTCTTATAAGTTGTGAACGCTAAAGCAATATTGTCCCGTTGAACGCCGCCGAGCGGTCCATCGAGTTATTCTCTTCGTGGGCACGGGAGCGCTTTGATACGCTTGTCGCGTTATGATTTGGCCTTACCAAAGCACAGTTAGAAAACAGGCGAGAGCTTGCGTTGTCTAGCAACGCGCCCAAACACTGGCTTTCGAGAGCGAGAGAGAGGGCGACGTAGCGTAACAGCGATGCCCTCTTGCCTTACACAACACCTTGTGCGCTGCTGTTACGCTTCGCCTGCTCCGCTCAATTGAGGCGCGCTCGTGGCATGGCGTCGCAGCCAATGGGACTTTAGTCTGGAACAGACGCCGGGCACCGGCTTTCTTGCACAGCGATATATATATATATATATATATATATATATATATATATATATATATATATATATATATATATATATATACCCTTCGAAATGAGATTGTATGCACGACACGAAATCTGTAGTACTTTCTCGAAGGCACTTCGCGGGCACCAGTGATTACGCTGGAACGTTCGACGAGTCAGGTATGAGAGCCGACGCGCTAGAGCCGCAGATGAGATTCTGACGATCGTCGACTGTGCTCGCCACTACGGTTGTGCTCCGAGTGTAGCCTCTTTTTATTGCGGTAGAAATTATGTGGACACTCCAGGCGTATTTTTGGCGCCACCATCGCCGTGATGCTCCGTATGAAGTCCAAGGGCGAGAACACCGTTGCCTCGCGCCGTATGCTGTTTGTGCGAGTGAAAGCACGCGAGGGTAGCCGAGAGAGAGAGAGAGGAGATTCTTGATGGGAAGGAAAGGTTGGGGTAAAGTGCAGCGCAGTAACTGTCTCTCAGCAGAGGACACCTCAACCGCGCTGCACAGGGGGTAGGGACGATCACGGCTCAGTCTGGCGCATGCCAGGGAGGAAAGCGGAGAGCAAACACGCCGTCTTCCATTGCGCGAAAGGCTGTGAGGCATGTGGGGGGGAGGGGGGAAGGCTCCGGCAGCAACTGCGTATTTCGCCACCGAGCGCAAGGGTAACTGACGATCGCGGCTCAATCTCCCACGCGAAATGGAGGAAAGCGGGGAGGCTTCTACTCCGCCAGCAACTGCGTACTTTGCGTACTTTGTAGTATCCTGAAAGCGATCTGCAGACGGCTCATACCTTTGTGCGTGGTGCTTTCTCGCCGCTGTCTGCGTTCAAGCGATACGCAGCATGAAGGTCAATTCGCTCGCGTCTACTACTGTCTGCTAATTAACTTCTAATTTGCCACTAATTTACCTAATTCGTCTACTAATTTACTACGAATGTAATTAACTACCAATTGCTTTCGCAATCGATGCTTCACCTTTTGGGCGAAACTGCGACTTATTTGAGCGCAGGATTCCCTAATAAAGAGTTTGTTTCGGAATTCAGTTTTTGCTACTGTGTTTTCACCCTCACTACAACGTGACAATATATATAGTGAAAGTGGTTCAGATCCTGCATCCGGGATATCAATGAGCTGCAATGTAATGATAACGCATTTTTCTCGCTGTCGCCGTTAAATCAACACTGTATTTTTTTTTTCACATGAAGTTGCCAATCGCTAGTTTACACCTCTGTCTATCCCTTCCCATGTTACAGAAGTGGGACGAGGCACTGGCAAAGAAGGCCCAGGAGACCGCGGATAAGTGCGACCCTACGAAACAAGAAACCGGAGACACGCTGAACACAGGTGAGTTTTCGGTCGAAATGCCTGCATATTACCTGCATATTACCGTTGGTGCTGTGCGCCGCTATTTCTCACCGTTATGCGTAAAGGCAGTGGCAGAATTTCATGTCCGATGTGTTTTCGTGGCCCTATACGCTTAAGCAGCTGACTATTTCGAGAGATCCGTACACACGCTCCTAATGACGTTCCGCGTAGGCCTCACTCAGCCCACCGTGGTTGCTCAGTGACTATGGTGTTGAGCTGCTGAGCACGAGGTCACGGGATCGAATCCCGGCCATGGCGGCCGCATTTCTATGTATGCGAAATGCGAAAACAGCCGGGTACTTAGATTTAGGTGCACGTTAAAGAACCCCAGGTGGTTGAAATTTCCGGAGTCCTCCACTACGGTGTGCCTCATGATCAGAAAGTGGTTTTGGCACGTAAAACCACATAATTAGGCTTCACCTACAGAAGTAGAACATCTGTGCAATTATGTTCGACTTGGCTGAATGGAACGGGGTGCTGCACATACGATTGCAAAAATATGAAATGACGTTATGTCCATGCCTTAATAGATACGTGGAACTGTGTTCCAGTGAAATAACCACTTGTACCCCGAGCAGTGTTTTGCGTATGGTTCTTCTACTTGGTACCGTCTTTAAGTATGCGTATGTCGATGTGGGACCGCGATCTATGTCACGTTGAACTCAGAGCCCCCTGTTTGGCATGGCAACCACGTGATCTGTCCTTCCCTAGACACTTTCTGGCGCGGCGTGGGGGTGTCCCTCACTCCGTTGTACTGTTTCTGTGAACCGGGCGTGCCTTCCTATTCTGAGCTTTGGACGGACTCCCGAATTGCTACCCGAAGGCATCACACTGACCAGTATAGCGCCTCTAGACTCACAGGAGTCTGTAGCCCTGACAGGCGATGCTCCACAGTCGTCTCCTGGAAGCCCCGAAACACGTAAACGCTTAACTTTTTTCACGGTATGGCTGGCCCCTTACCATTTCCCTTCTTAATCTGACGACCTTCGGCTCTTGTTAGCGTCTTACTGCGACGCTTTCGCTTTTGCTTGGCCTCATCTTGGTCAGGCATCGACAGTAACATTTCGCAATCATACCGGGGATACCTTGCATAAGGCATCCTCGTATCATTGCATGAATGCATGCATTGCAGAAATGCTAATCGCATTAACATCGACAGTTATCGTGAGGTAGATGCTACCAAATGTTTTGCACACATCTCTTTAAAAACCTTTTTGTTCTGCTTTTTTTACGCCTTAGGTTGTCGTTTTTTTTTAAATTTACTGCGGTCACACCTCTCGAATAACACCTTTTCTGCGCTGATGATCGTTTCAAGCATACTACCTGATTGTAATATATTAGGTACGGCTGTGACCTTGCTTGTCTGATGTGTTTACACAACAGTTTTGTCCGCGCTTTTCGGTAACGTCCTTTAGTTACTTACACCCTTTTGTTAATCTTGTGTATGTATTGCTGATGTGTGTTTGTTTCATAAACTATTGTTATCCCGTTTTTGTTATTCACTTTTGCTGGAACCTGTCCTTTTTTAAACTTCCTGTTATGTGTGACAATGCTATGGAATTGTTAGCTAACTTTGTTTTTTATTCTTGTTTACGGTGCTAGAAGCGGACCACGATTCGTGGCCTTGTTTGGTGAAATGTTTATGGTGGCATGCCAAGTGACAGTAGTTCAGCGCACATGCCTTATCCCACGTATGTAGTGCTTAGAAAACGCGCATTTCTGTCACCTGCATTCTTTGAAGAATGAAACCCAAACGTGGGATCAATAAAAACCATTCGTTTAGTCTATTCTATTTAAATTTTCAAGAATACGTAACTCAAGTACACCAATACTATGCGTAGAGCTGTTCTTGGGCAAGTTCAGAAATAAATGAAATGAAATGAAATGAAATGAAGTAACTGGAATAAATAAAACTTGTAGCTGGGAAATGCAGCACAAATTTCACCAGAAATAAATGAAGTCCCTGGATTCACGAAAGCTTGTCACTGGGATGAAGTCTCAAATTCAGCAAAAATTTAGTAACGGCAATCATTGGGCTAGTTGCTCGTGCATGACTAAAGGTAAAACAGCATGACTTCCTTGAACAAAGACAAAATAAATTAATAAGCCATTCCACCCTGTGAAGGTGACTGACAAGTGAAGCTGTGTAGCGCATGATAAAGAGGTGACACAGAATTTTGAACAAAGGTACGAACACATTTATTGTCTTAATCGGTGGTCGTCGCGACGTAAGGTACGCGCACATATGTTTTTATACATTCGCATTCAACGGTCTTATGCACTGGTTATACACATTCGTTATGTACATTAATGTTTTCATTTCGCGATATATTGAGGCAAAGAATTTGAGACCGATGGGAACGCTGTATGGGAACGTACGTATGAACGCAGTATGGGAACGCTGGCCTGATGAGCGCTATCGGAGCCAGCTGTGGAAGAAGACGACGACGAACGCGCGAGCAGTGGCACGAGCGCGTTCACACGGTTACGCCGACGGGCGCCAACAAGTCAGCGGTGGCAGAAGACGACGACGAACACGCGAGCACTGGTACAAGCCATTGCTGCTGATGACAGTGTTTGCTCGCACACATGAAAATTTCACGGAACCGTAGTCATAAACAGCGTCGCTGTAAGACAAGAAAAAAGGAACACAGACAAGGAAGAGCGCTTTTTTGTGTGTTCTAGTTCCAGTAGTCGCGCTGTTATACCTTTAATGAGCCAAAACGTTAGGTCCCGTGTGTTTTGCTGGATGTCGCCCATTATTTTTATGCTTGTTTTTAAACGTGCCAAAACGGAGAACAAGCTGATGTACGGAAACATGCAATTTGTTCCATCTGCTTCGTTGCGCATTGTGCAGGGTCGTTAACCGGGGTGCATCAGAATGTGGGCTCCGGCGACCTCGCTGAAGATAAGGCGAACATCATGCAATTTGCCGAAGGCATTCTAGACAAGTGGTTCGAAGAGCATTCGAAAATCAAAGCGACTGTTGTGGACAAATACGTGGCTCAAACAGACCGCCAAATGGAGAGCTTTGCACAGGTATGCACCTAAAATCGTGCAGTTAATTCAGCACGCTTGCTTTACTTTTAAAGCGAAGCTTTCTTTGTCTCTTCCTTCGACTTTCCCGCTGCTGCTGCTGGCTAGCTGGCTGGCTGGCTGGCTAGCTGGCTGGCTGGCTCAACCGCTATCTAGTTAGCTAGCTAGCGTCTGAACCACGTCTCGTCGTGGCCGGCGTTGGTTAGTTAGCTACCTAACTAGCTAGCTAACTAACTAACGCCGGCCACGACGTGGTTGAGACTTGGCGATGGGCTGTAAAACGTAAAACTATTCCAATATGTTTTTGTTCCAATCTCTTGACGTCAAATTTGCGCAACCGCCGACGCAAGCATCGGGCGGTCACCCGCAGGGTTGTCTGAACAAACCAATCAAATGCTTCTCTCGTTCATAGGAGGTCACTATTGTTTGCTTGAAAAACGAATAACATTGCCTGCGCTGAGCAGCTTGTCTTATCTAATTGGCTGACAAGACGCGAGCAGCACGCTCAAGTGGAGAGGGATTCGACCGGGCCAAGCTACTGCACTGAATATCGATAACCGGATGAAGAGGGTGGTGCCGGCGTCTGCGATTGGTCCGCTTTCCCTTACATAGCTTGCGGTGGCTCGTCTGCAATCGTGGCGGCATGCAACGGAAGCTTAAGAATGACCCTAAAAACGGATCCTCAGCAAAGAAGAGTTGGTAGAACGAGGTCGTAAACGTGCCGAAGGTTCTCGAAAACGTTACACGGCCACGTAGAAAGTTTTATTACACGCAAATAAACCCATGCTCTCCTGCAGGATCGAGTAGCCAGTGCCGGAGCGATCGGCGGCAGCCATCTTTCTATTCCTTTCGGAACGGGACAGCCTGCGGCTTTCAGATGAAAATTCAGTTCTTTCGGCATATTATTGCATCTTTAACGCGTGCGCGTCACTTTGACGCGGGACGTTTTTGCGGTTTTGTGACGTCGCGGGAGAGGCAGGTGAAGTGGGTGCAGCCCGAAACCTTTTGACCAATAGCCGAGGGCTAATGATAAAAAGGCGTCGAATCAGAAATAACTATTTTTGTTTTGTTCGGTCAAATTATGCGTAAGTGTGTACACGTCATATCAGATGGGGAGCTGTCGCGGTTTTCGTGACGTCGCGTGACAGACAGGTCAAGTGGGGGCGGTCCAAAAACGTTTATGACCAATCGCTGTGTGCTGATTGCAGAATTGGAATAGAAAAGTTTGGAATAGTTTTACGTTATAGCGCCCCATGTCGCAAAAAATTTAAAAAAGAAAACATAAAAGGCATGCGCAGTTTGTGTTTTGTTTCATGATACTTGTTTATGAGCTGTCGATCTGAAAATTCCGAGGAATAACATTGTAAAGAATGAAAACAATGTGTGAGCCACGTGGAGGGACTTGCGTGGTTGTGGTTCAGAACTATTCGCCAAGCGACGCACGGCGCCGACACTGGATTTGCTGCAACGCGGGGCCCTTACCGCAATCTCGTGAATACTTGACAGGTGTGTGGCGCTCTTTGGCCATACCTGGCCCTTATTGCGCCATTAAACCTCAAACATCATCATCATTGACAGGTGTGTGGCACCAAGGAAGGACGACCCGAGAACCTCGTGTCAAGATTTGCGCCGCGTCGCATGTATACAATGCCCTCGGGAGGCTGTAATTAGGCGTGGCGCACTCCACAATAGCAGTGTAGGAGTTGCTGCGCTTGTCTCCGTGCTTAACCTCAACCGGAGCGGCAGTAGAGGGTGGAGGTGGGGAAAATGTTTGAGGGAATTGAGAGAGAGAAGGCAGTTGCGAGTAACAACGCTACAACGGAGAATTGCGCCCAAACGTTCGTTTAGTATCGAGGAGACGGAGGCGCACGTGAAAGGTCGAGCGGAGCAAGAACAACAAACGCAAGTGGAGCGGGCAAGGTATAGCATTTCACGTCACGACTGTCGCATGCCGTCAATGTATCGCCGCCAAATAACGTCAGTGAACGCAAACAGGAGACAATTCTTCGCTTGCATCGATTACCACAGTGCACGGGGTCTGCATATTTTTTATTGCACAATATACACTCTCGGGAACAAAAGTGAGGACAGAGCACCCGATACTCTAGGAAACAGCACAGCAAGGCATTCAGACTGTACGCATACTGTGTAACAGCCAATCATCATTGTTACTCAGGGCACGGGACAACTTTGGAGGTTGTGCGATGCGTACACATATTTTCACGCAGACAGGCTTGCGTCTCAACAGACGCTTTGTGGTTATTTCGGGCACGCGCAGTAAATCATATTCGCTGACTTTAGTCATGCATAGCCTACAACCATTGAACATGTGCTTTAATGGCTGTGGAATTGATTGTTAGGACGACTGAGGCGAACGTGCAGGTATACTGCCTCAATGTGGTCAGTTCTCAGTAGACATAATATATACAGTGGCGCGGACGTATCGACCCAGCTCACTTTTACTACCGTTTAAATAAGCTCGGATGCACCGTTTGAAGATGGGTCTAAAAGCGTATTGTCGACCGCTTAATGAAGTAAATAACAAGCGAAGCTTGCTTTCCCTCTTGCCCCACTTTTCGGCTACTGGCTGGCACAATTGGTTCGTACCGGACATAGTGGGAACAAGCACCAGACATATAGCGAACTTGGGCTTCCTGGGGCGATATCAGGCCGTCGTCATCGTTTCGCCCTATTCACTGTGTGGCCTCATTACGTTGTCACTACGTTCACGCTTCGCGTCGACGCCGTCAACTCATCATTCCGTGTTCCTCATTCTGTCGTCCTTATTTCGCCGTCGTCATTTTATCGTCATCATGTTGTCTCCGTCACGCCGTCGTAACCTTGCGGTCGCGCTCATAGCACGTCGTTATCGTTATTCCGCGGTCGCCATGGCATTGCAATTGGGCCATCATCATGCCTTCATGGTTCCATCGTCATCATTCTTTCGTCGTCACTCCAGTGTGGTCACCTCATTGTCATACCACGGCCGTCGTTGTCATTCCATCTTTGTCATGCCACTGTCGTAATTGTGTCGTCGTCACAGAGCCGCCGTCATGCCATAGTAGTCATTCCGTCGTCGTAATTTTAGTGTCATTACCCCATTATCATCATGCCGTCATGAGGCACAAGACGAACGTAACGATAGCGTTTTGTGCGTGTGTGTATTGGCTTCGCCTTGTGACTCGTCTATGCCGCTACAGCAGTGTTGAACTTGAGCCTGGAACTATTTTTGACTGCGACCATTGCGAACAACAGCTACACTATTTAAAAAATGAAAAATAACCAACAAAGCTGTCGTTTCTTACATACGGCCCACCGAGTGCCTGCTACCTCTGCTTGGTTCTGTTGTGCTTGGCCGTCCTTCTGAGGGAAAGGTGCTTCACCGGCTATCCACGCTTTATCGTCTTTTCGACACCGAAGAGCTGGCGAAGAAACAAGAGTCGTCTCAAGATAATTGGCAGGCGATTGTGTGTCGCGTCTTCATCTGTTCAACGACCCGGAGCTGACGAACGAGACAAGTTCTTCGACCCCAAACTGCAGTGGGTCATCGGCCATATGCGTCTCTAAATGGCAGCGCCCGTCCTTGTGTGTTTCGCTGGAGGCACCAGCGCCCGCCTGTATATCCCGCGACAGGGCCTGGCACAGACTATTGACAGGCACACAAAGAACCTCCATTCAGGATGACCACAACCGCCGCATTCTTTGGAAATGGTAGCGACAGACTCAGCCTACAAATAGCCAAAGCTGACAAATATTCGGAACAACCTCGAAACCGGTTTCACTTGAAATTGCCGCTCCCTTGCATCGAGGGTGCGCCGAAGGTAGAACACGAGAGGCGGAGTCCGGCGAAGTGGTGCGACATCATGGGTGGGATATCGCGAACTGTGTTGCAATTCGGATTGGTCGAGAGATGGACACTCAATTCCCTCGTCGAGCGAAAGAGGGAACAGGAACTGTATCAAAAGCCGCAGCGCGGATGTGTAAAAAAAGTAATTCCTGAGACTTTTGAAGCCAGCGCGTTTTTGCTGCCGTCTCATGTTTTCATATTTATTTCCTTTTTTATTTCCATATTTAGTTCTTTTCATATTTATTTTTCTTTTTAGCCTGATGACGGCGCAGATATGAACTAAACCAATTGTTCCTTCGCCAAGCGTCAGCAATTTTCAGCTTGCATCATCTCAGGCCGGAGAGGGTTGGAGGTTACCAGACACCAACCTGGGCAGAGGGAACTACTAGGCGTCCGGGAGGAAGCTTCAAACCTCGGAAATCCAACACACTCGAAGAATTTTCTTGATATACATAGTTTTTGGAGGGAGAGAGGACCTAAGGTCAGGCATTGTTGCCTCTCCCTCTCCTCTTAAGTAAACTGTAACTCTTAACTCTTTCGGTCACCGTGCACATTGGACATTGCTAGCCCGCTAACGATGGTTTGAAAAGCCGCTTTCGAGATCTTACGCGCCGCTCACGGACTCATTGCGCTATCAGACGTGAACGAGGAGGACTATATTTTTGTTTGCTGAGCAGTTTTCTTTTTCCCCTCACGCGGTGGTTTTTGAACGCGCTCCGAAGTTTTCGCGATCGTCTAAGTAGACAGCAAAAATGGCCGCCCGCTTTTTGTTTTGAAACGCGCCGTTCGTTATATTGCGCGCCGCTAACGGACACACTACACCATAGGACGGGAAAGAGAACTATTTCTTTGTTTTCTCAGCAGTTCCCTTTTTTTTTCGGCCAGGCGTTAATTTTTGAACGCGCTCCGATGTGTCGCGATAGATAGCCAAAATGGCCGCCTCCGGGAGCGGCGCGTGCGCTTCGACAGATCGCCTATCTCGCAATTCCGTTGCGTCTACGGCTGATTTTAACGCGACAGGGTTAAGGAGCTCGTGTCGCAGAAAAACCGGTGTCGTCGGTGTCGGCGTCAGCGGCGTTGGCCGTGAGCGATAAATCCCAGCAGGCACTTCATGAATAAAAAACAACTTGCGAGATGGGCTGGGTGGGAATCAAACCAGCGTCTCCGGAGTGTGAGACGGAGACGCTACCACTGAGCCACGAGTTCCATGTTTCAAAGCGGTACAAAAGCGTCTCTAGTGAATGCGGTGTTGCCTTAGAAACGAGCTGTTTCTAAGGCTCAGGCATGCGTCGCTTGCTCAGGCGCACATTTCGTTGCCGCGCCGAACGCTGCGTATCTCGACGCTCACCGCGTCCGATGCGGGGCGCGTAGTCGCTGCGCCGTAGCCCATTGTCTTACACCCCTTGGCGGGTCGACGGGAACGCTGTCGCGTTCGACTCTTGAAGGCGAAGCTTAAGCGTCCTCTAATTTTTATTGATGGGTCGAGCAGCAGCGCGTCTAAATGATGCTGCCTTTTCGTCGGACTTTGAATCTGAGAGCGACGATGATGCAAGCCACCCGGAACATCGGCGGCCGCACCCCGGCACGCCAAACTGGAGTGCTGGCACTTAAATTTTTGTAGTGGAATACCTGTTCAAATAAAAATTTTGATATTTTTTCGGAGATAGTGCCTATTAGACGGTAATACATTTTGTATTTCTCATAATTTTTGTTACACATTTTTTTGAGTCGATACAAGCGTGTCCTTACGAATTTTTCGCAATTTTATCCCCCAATGTTGATGGTGGCAATTTATGTCTTTTTTATGGCATACATCTCGTTAGTAAAGTTATGCGAGAATAATACATTCATTCTGCAATTTGTTTATGTATTGCACAAAATAACTAGTGCAGTAGTTTCTTCAGAAAAAGAACTAAGCCGCAACCTGCAAAAACGACCAGGGCCGTTATTTTGTAGCGATGCCTTCTGCCTTATTCTATGCTATTCTTATCATGCACCACACACGGCCGCCTGACCCCGTTGATAATGTGGGCAGACCGTCGCTCTGACCACTGGCCAGGCGCGAAAAGTCTGAAAAAGCATAAAATCGGAAAAGGCATCGGTACAAAATACCGGCCCTATTTTCCCCATGATATCTATGGAAAGAGTACACATCAACTTGAATATACATCAGATTTCAACTCATCTGGTTGATGACCCCCGGATTAATTTTATATCGGGATCGCACTGCTGGGCCAGTGCATGTCTTTTCTTTTACTTTTTTTTTTCTGGTCATGCACCTTTGCGCTGCAATTTATATATGCTTGGATGTTGCAGCTCATCAAGCCGCCTTTTTGTTTTTGTTTTTATAGCTTGTCTGGGCTGAGACCGAATTGGTTGGCTGTGGATTCAAGCATTACAAGGTGACAACAGCATCGAAGGCGATCTTAGTGTGCAATTACCACCCTGGGTGAGTATAGAACTGCTGAATTCTTAGTAAAGAGGGGGCGACCCGCTTGTCTATGCATGAGTTCTTATTCTTCAGTCGCGAAGTGTTTTAGTAAACGGAGGGCGTGAGTTATTGTTAATTGTCGTAATTGGTGATGTGTGGCTTTAGAGTGTTTTTGATTACGCCTGCTATAAACAGATGGTAGACAGACGTAATAAACAAACTTAATATACCTTATCCATGTAGTACTCTTGCTTCTCTTAAAGGGGCCCAGAACCACCCCGCGGGTTTGGTGAAATAACATAGCCTTCGGGTAGAATACACTGCGGTGAACATCGTTTTGCTGTTGTAGGGGGTGCGTGGAGCTCGCAAGCGGATCGCGAAGTTACCTTTTCTCTCAAACGCTCTCTTTTCAACAGAAGGCCCTGTCCTCATTCTCTTCTAGAGGCACGCTTTCCTTATCGGACGCTCTATTTCGTCATCTCCTTAGACGGCTGCTATTGGCCGATAGCTGACATCTGGCTGACATCAAACTGCGGTCGGCTACATGGCGTAGATGCTGCGGCCGCCGTGGGGTGCCACCACGAGACCACTGGCTTAGTGTTCCTGTACATGCTCCAACAGGCTGGAGTATATACAGGGGCACTACACTGGCTAAGCACAGTGCGGCTCACTGAGGACAACCGCGTTTGGCTTATGTTTAGCGCATCGTAGGCAGCAAAGGCGGAAGTCGTGGCGTCTACGTTAACATCCACTATGAAATTTGAACTGCGCTTCATGGTGACATTTAGAAGGCGGAGCGTTGTTGGCACTGCGCCGTAGCCTTCGCAGTGCAAGGCGTTGAAGAATCAACGGGAGCACAGCGGAGGCCGTGTTTGATTGCTAATAACTTCGCTTCTGTTGAACGCATTGAAGCATTTTTGCGGCAAAGCATTTATGAAATAGCTAATTTGCACTTCTAATGCTTCTATATGCTTCTAATGCTTCACTTCTATAAAAAGTGGTTCTGGGCACCCTCAGTATTATGCGACACTTGCTTGTGATTGTTTAACCAGTAAGTGAAGGTCTTGGCAGTTATTTCCGCTGACTAAACGTATTATGGTGAGGTCCCAAAACTCGAGTCACAAACGAACATTGTTGGAACCTCCGCGCTGACGCCCGTTGTTGCAATCGGACCGCTGGCACGAGTTGTTGCAACTGGGTCGCAAGCCCCAAGGGTAGCGTTGGCCTGGCGGCCTGGGGCACAACTGGAAGCATCCGAAGGTCCGAGCAAAGCATGAGTCGACTGCTAACAGAACAACTTGTTTATTCTAGCATCGCAAAAGAGCGGCTGGTCAGGTCGACCGAAGTGGAGAGACGGGAGAGCACGTAACTCGAGTGAACAAATCGGAGCCTCTCTCCTGGCGTCCGGGGGCAGCTGCTCTTATACTCTCGGAGTTGAGGGCAAGAGGGAACGTCACGGGACGAGACCACGTGACAGCGGGGCACGGACAAGCTGAGACACATGTTGAGACGAGTGTAGTGACGCATCAGCCGGGCCGGCGCCGGTCAGATCTCCTCGCTTCACACTTGGGGAGCTCCTCTCCCCGGCTGCCGCGCTTTGACAAGCTTGGGCACACACACAAACACGCACGCACGAAGACACTTGGCACTGAAACATGCCTGGACGCGCTTGGCGGGGATGCGTTGCGGCAGCTCCGAACGGGCCAAAATGTCCGCCTCTTTGAACGAAGCCCCGGCGTCCGTTGCATCCGCGCCGGCTATACCGCGCGTCGTAGGCGAAACGTAACAACATGTAAACAGGGATTGTAGCAAGAACGGACTGCTTTAATACGCTAGCCACTGCTTCTATTTCTCCTTCTTCTTCTCCTTACTACGTTTTTGTTTTTTACAAGTGCCAATATGTTTTCTTATCATCGTCGTCCTTGCCGCACTACAGATGCGGCATTTGTCTCCCTTCCAAGGGAAGCACCGTCCCGATGCATAAATTAAGCGTGTGCGCATGCATGAAAGACTGGAACGTGAGTTACTTTGGAAAGTACGGCTTTACTCGCACCACATGCACCACTTCGAGTAGGTGCTTGCGGCGCCGCGAACAAGTTTTGCCCTCTGGCATGACCTCGTAGTTCACGTCGTTCAGGCGTCAGATAACTGTGTGTAGCCCAAAATATCACCTTAGCACTTCTGCAGGAAGACCCCAACGCCGAGTGGGTATACAAACCCACACTATCTCACCCGGTTTGTAGGCGACGAATTTGTGCTGACGATTCTACCGCATTGCGTCCTTGTCTTGCTGGTGGCAGATGCGCACACGTGCAAGCTGTCTGGCTTCTTCGGCACGTTGAGCAAATTCTTCAGAATCTGCGTGGATGTCGCCACACTCGTGCGGCAGCATTGCAGCGAATGCTGTCCTAGCTTTGCGACCGTGTACCGAGCTGAATGGTGTCATACGGGTTGTTCCCTGTTGAGCGGCGTTATATGAGAAGGTATACGCAAGACAAAATTTCGTCCCAGTTCTTTTTTTTCCACATCGACGTACATACAAAGCATGTCTGCAGTTCAAACGCTCCGGTAGTCCATTCATGTGGCGATGATAGGCTCTCGTTTTCCGGTGGGCTGAGCTTGGGAACTGCATCTGTAGAAGTTCGGCCATGAACGCGGTTCCTGTGTCAGTAATTGCTACTGTTTCGGCAGCGCCTCTAAGGACGATGGTTTCGACAAAAAAATCAAGCTGCTGCACCTGCTTTGCCCTGCTGGGTAGCTTTTGTCTCCGCATAACGGGTAAGGTAGCTCGTGGCGACAATAAGCCACATGTTCCCTGTAGTACAAGTTGAAAATAGTCCGAGAAGATCCATGCCACGTTTGGTCAATGTCGTCCCCCGCACCTCTTCAGGATGTAGGAGATCAGCTGGCTTGTCGGGTGGCGCTTTGCGCCTTTTGCAGTCCGAACAATAAGTGCGCGTATGATGTGTAACATCGGCTGGGAGCTTCGGCCAGTAACACTTGAGCCGCAGTCAGGTGTAGCCCAGATGACCTGAGGTGGCCCCATCATGACATGCTGCGAGAATTTCATTGCGAAGCGAAGCAGGCACGGTCAGTAAGTAGGTGCTGCCCGTCTGACAAAAGGTCTTCTTACAGAGAACATTGCCCTTTAAACAAGGTGACGCCAGACTTCTTCCAAACAGTCGCGGCACGTCTTTGCCTCGGCGTACCAAGAAATGAATATGCGGAAGCAGTTCTAGGTCGTCGCACTGCAGCCGGCAAATGGTAAATGTATCGACGACTCCGACAAATGGAGCGTCCGTGCCCTTATTCTCAGTAACAGAAGGCTGTATTGGTGACCGACAGAGGCAGCCGGCGTTGGTATGCTAATAAGTATGCTTATCAGTATGTGTCAGTATGTGTCAGTAGGCAGTCGGCGTCAATATGCAAACGACGGTAATGTCGAACTCCTGAAGCCTAAGGCTCCAGTGCGCCAATCGACCAGAGGGGTCATTTAGATTAGTCAGCCAACAGAGCGGGTGGTCGTCGCTGACGACAGTGAATATGCAATACTGCCACTGGGTTGGTAGCCACTCAGATTTTCCGCCATTTCCCGGAAGGCATCTGCACTATAGCTGAAATCATCGGAGATAAATTATAACTGCCTGGCCAGGCAGATATAGTTTATCTCTTAGCTCTGCCGGCGGAGCTTACACCACTTGGTCACTTATATGGGCAGTTTCACGTGTATGTCCGTGTATTAATGTGTGTACGCATGCAAGATAATGTACTCAAGCTTCGCAAAAGCAAGGCTACAAGGATCATCGTATTCCGAAAAATTTCGTCATGATGCTGTGAGCAGTGCGATGACGATCGTCAATGTGTCGAAGACGACGACGCGGACCTGCCAAGCTAGACTATGGGCCATCCTGTTATTCGTAATAATTTGGAAGTGGTCTGAAAACACCCAATTGTTTATCCCTCAACCTGTGATACTATGGTGTAGGTGCTGGGCATCATTCCCAGCACCTTTCGCTAGACACCTCCTTTTACCCATTACACCAGGACAGCTTTCAGAACAGATATTTCATATTTATATACCTGCCTTGATTATCTTTGACTCCTCAGGGTGCGCAGGTATATAAATATGAAGTATGCGTTCTCAATTAAAATAGTTGCGAGTGCAGCGAGTGTCGTGTATTCTTGTGCGTCTTCGCCGTGTCCGTGTCAGTGCGCTGCTTCATCAGCAAGGTATGATGATTAATCACCAACTAGCCCAACTTTCCACATTACTGCACTAGCGTGGAGTATAATCCGATAGTTGGAGCGGTGTTTTTAAAACTGAGTGATGTACCTTTTTTTGAATATAGTCCCCTTTTCTGATTTCTTAACTGTTGCTCGAAACTTCTCTTTCTCCCGGCTCCTGGCACGGCACTATCCGTGGAACCGTCGTAGCCACATGGACCCCGACATTTGCAATAACACCCAAAAAGGTGTAAAATGTTTGGCGTGTTACGACAGCGCCCCACCCACCAAGCATACGCCCTTACAAAACGCATGAATCGAACAATCGCTTATATACTTTTCATGCACGCTTCCTCAGATGAACGCAATTGGGACACTGTTATGCCTTATGATTTTTGTGCCTATGCCTTCCTTTTTTACTTTGCCTGCTCTTATTTACACTGTTGATTTTAACCTTGCGCCACAGATCCTTCTTGAGCCTTTTGAGACGTTTGCGTACAAATCTTCGCGCCACACCGCTTACTACTCCCTTTACTACGTCCTTTTTGTACGCGAACCGACTTTCTTTCGACACGTGCCTTCCAAGCCCTCTCGAGTCACCAGCTGCGTACGGCCGTGTCGCCATTGCCATAGCTACAAAGGACGCCAGATTGCCCACCTTTGCCTCGCAGCGTCACACATATGTCAGAAGGGCCTTTTATGACAACCGTCACCGGGTTGTGGACTTCAGTGTTAGCGACCTCGTTCTTATAGCATCTGCATCAGAGTAACGGCTCTTTCGGAAAAGCTAGTTTGCAGAAACTCTGAGAGGAATTCGGAATAAAAGTAACTTATATGTTGGTTGAATACACCAAATACATTTTTTAACGACTCACATAAGGCTCCTAGCTGCTATAACTTTGATTCCTTTCAAATTATTACTTAAAATAGTGTTCATGAAAGCACTCGGTGATATGCGATATCACAGTATTGCTCAACAGTACACCAACGAAGCTGTCACACTTTCCTGCAAAAGATAGCAGTAACGTGCAGTGCCCTTTAGATGCTTATTTTGTCTTCGCGCGCTGCTCACACGTGATTTTTCTGCCATCCTCTTCGAAGACTGCGTTACCCTCAATATCAGTAGCATCTTGAATATTTCCGATTTTTAGGCATTTTTTAATCCGAACAACGAGTCACAGAGGGAGTCGAAAATTACTGTTGAAGTTATCCACTCTAAACCTTTATTCTCCTTATTAGAGGCAGATGTTCAAACTTAGCTTTCCTTTCTTGCCAAGCGTTTCGGTGGCGCCCACATTATTCCAGTTCCCCTTACTGCGCCACGTACTTGAAAATTTCCGCCATATATGCTTTGACATGTCCGATGTATCCCTGAACTCCTTATACTGCGTTTATTGTGCGTACATTGTGAGCCTAAAAGTTAGCCTATTATCTGCGCGGGGCTCTATAATTGAGACGAATTCGATAATTTACTACGCCTGTCCAGTTAACCCACACCCTCGAAACTGTTCTTGCATATCTTTTTTAACGCTGCTGCTGCCGCATTCCTTTACGCAAGCGTTTTGACAGCGAGTTTCCGCGGTAGTCGAGTCAGGTGTGTTCACGTTTGCTTGTGCGTGCGTGACACCGTGCTTGTTAATTAGTGAGTCTGCTTATGTTTGCAAGTTTATACGGCCGATAAAACTGCTATCCTTACTTCGTATGGCTGTGCACTACTTGCTATTGCAATAGATGCGTCGCCATTTGGGTGAAACAGCGACTTTTTATTTAAGCATTTCAATTTGTCCTGCAAGGAATGTCCGCTGCATCGAGTAATCCTGCTCCCAGGCTAGAATTATGTTACCTGTCAGTAGCAATGTTTGAAAACCCTCTATAAGCTAAAAACGAAAAAAAGCTAAACCGCATCCGGTATAGGTTTCTTTCACAATTCGCCACACTATACCTTAGCTGCGAATGCGAGCAATCAGAAAATGCTCTAGCAATGTAGCGTTTCACGATATATGCACGAAAAGGGACATAGTGACTGGTTAGCCCTGTAAACATTAAGGACTAGAGTAGACACAACTAAAGGGCCTCGCTACCCACTGAGATCGGTGCGTGTGTACCAGCCGTGCGGTGCTCTCGATGCTGGCTTTTAGAATCCTGCTATTTTTCTACATGTGCGCGCACGTGGTCCGGGGTATAGAACTGACGATGACGTCAACTTTTCGCAGGTTGAAGGTGGGGGCTGCGATCTACAAGAAAGGCGACCCTTGCAGTGACTGCGGCGATGGTTTAGCATGCGACGACATGAAATTATGCGTAAGTTTACCATTGTTCTCTGCTATGCGCTAAACTTCCAATACAAGAGCGATTGCCTAACTTGGTTTTCGTCATCGGTTTCTCTCGTGTCTTGATTCTCTCATATCGACATCGATCGGGATTTGATAGTACTTCTGCAATATATGCGAAAAAATGCGAAATCTTAATAGATGTATTCGTTCACCAGCCAACGCAAATTAATGTTGAAAAAAATCCGTGTGTGCACTAAATTACGTGAAAAAGAAAGGACGTAAAAAAGTGGGTAGTAAGCGGTGTGGCGCGAAGATTTGTATGCAAACGTCTCAAAAGGCCCAAGAAGGATCTGAGGAGCAAGGTTAAAATTAACAGAGCAAATAAGAGGCGACGAAGTAAAAAAGGAAGGCATAGGCAAAGGAAACAAAAGGCTTAACAGTGTCCCACTTGCGTTCATCTGAGGAAGCATGCATGAAAAGTATATAAACGATTGTTCGATTCATACGTTTTGTAATTACGTAAATTACATGCCTCATGTGTTGGAATTGCTAACGTCGGGTTTATTTCGCCTGTAGCTCCACTATGGCTCACTCGAATGTGTTTATTTTGTCTCGGTACGTGTTGCAGTATCCCTTAAAAGTCGCCTATGAAGACAATGTTGAAACCTTAATTAGCAAATGCATACTACTGGAGAAAGACAGGAAGACAAGCATTTTGTATAAGGTGTTTTCGCTCGAATAACCCATGGTTACATCATGCAGTTTACATGCAACCCCGCCCGACTCGCAAATTTTTTTTTACATTTGTCTCACTTTTTTTTTTCAAATTAAACTTACTTTTCTTTTTCGTTTCTTTAAAACCCAGACTATTTGGCTAATGCTTTTTCTGTAAATAAAAGAAAAAGGACCCCGTAGTACGATCAAGGGGCGTTGCGAAAGTAAGTTTCGTCATTTATTTTCAGATGGAAACTTTATTGCCAAAAAAATGCACCATGAACTATACACGTTGCACTATCCTTCCACATTGTCGCCATCGAGGCTGAGACATTTATCGCACCGTGCAATGTTTTTGAGAAAATCACGCTAGTAAAACTCGGTGCCCTGCGATACACGGCCTGAGACATGAGATGTTCACCATACAACACGATCTGTAGGCGTTCATGTATAACGGGCACACTAGACCCACATGCCGTTCGTACCGGATAACAGCACGCACTTCTATTGGCGACCACGTTGTCAGCACACGTGTCTGCCATCGTGATTTGTACCTGCTACCTGCTACTGCTACTCTCTACCTGCTACTCTCTCTTCTTCAGCGCTCTGCGCATGCGTCATTCCTCCTCCGCTGACGCTACTTCCGTTGTTGAACCAGCAACGGGCGCGCATTCTTACGGCAAATGCTTTTTTTTTTTCACTTGATGTACCATCTTCTATTTCAAAAAAAAAAAATGGCTGTGGCTTAGGTAAGGTTAAGCCCAGGATGCGAAGCATACTAGCCTTTATTTTAGTTGTTGAACCACTGTTTAGCCTGGTGAACTGCTGTTGCTTGGCTATATTTGGTTCGGCTAGACGAAGAAACAACTCATGCATTACTGCTTTGCCTTCAAGAGTGGAACGCGACAGCGTTCCCGTCGACCCGCCAAGGGGTGTAAGACAATGGGCTACAGGGCAGCGACTACGCGCCCCGCATTGGACGCGGTGAGCGTCGAGCAAAGCAGCGTTCGGCGCGGCAACGAAATGTGCGCCTAAGCAAGAGACGCACGCCTTAGAAACAGCTCGTTTCTAAGGCAACACCGCATTCACTAGAGGCGCTTTTGTACCGCTTTGAAGCATCGTACTCGTGGCTCAGTGGTAGCGTCTCCGTCCCACACTCCGGAGACCCTGGTTCGATTCCAACCCAGCCCGTCTTGCAAGAGTTGAGCGAAAGCCACTTCTCCTCTGTCGTGACGTCACGGTGTCACGTGGTTTCAAGGCGACACCGCCGCGCCTGAGGAGCTGGGTTGAGCTCTCGTAATATGCTTCGCATAAAAAAACATAACGGAACTTGCTTTCATAACTTCACTCGTATTAACGAATTCCGTTCACAATGAGGCCCGAATGTAGCGACGGAATTTGTCGGTTTCCGACCCGCTTCCAGACACAAGCACGTTTACGGGCTTCAGAGAGTCACGCTTATTCAGTTCGAAACACGTGACGCCTGCGAGCGTGAGTAGCCTCATGTCTTGGAATTGCAACCGTCGGATTTATTTCGCCTGTGGCGCCACCATGCCTCACTCGAATATGTTTTATTTGCCTCGGTACGAGTTGCAGTATCCCTTAAAAGTCGCCTATGCAGACAATGTTGTCTTTTTCTTTTTTTTCTTTCATTCCCCACTTTACCTATAAGCTCAAATGGCCGCGTTAGCTCGCAGTTAGCCGCCTATGTGTTGCTTTCACTACATTTCGGAAATGCTTTGCTGTTCTGTTGCTGCAGCTTGTGCATTGGTTGGAGAAGGACGTGACCACCTTCCATTGTCGCAAAAAAAAAAAAAAAAACACGCACAGCATATCCAGCAAACTAAACTTACAATAAACCGTTCTTTCAAATAAAGGAATAGCAAGCAAAACGCCTTGCGTCGGAGTCCCGAAAAGGCCGCAGCCGCCATAAACGCAGTTCTTTATCGGGTGTTTCAGCCAACACTCTCAGAAATGTTTAAAGATTGCGTGTGGCAGATGGCACAAATTTCTAGTCCTTGAGCTGGTCGCCTCGAAGAGGCGGACATTACTTGCACTGAAAACTGAAATGCATAGTACAGTAAAAAATATGTACAAATTAAGTTGTTAACTAATTACGTTATGGCACATATAGCAATTTTAAATTCTAGCCGGGAAGTTCGCCGCGCTTTCAACGAATTTTTACGCTGACACCAGTTTCGAGATATTAATTCCCGAACTTTGCGGAGAAATCCATTGTCGTTCCAGTTGCTTTTTCGAAAACGACGTTTCCTTAAGAGAGCGAGTGGAATGACAGTGCATTTTTTTTACTGAAAGTTTTACGACGCATATTACGGAAATGGTGTCGTCCGCGCAATTCTTGTCAAGTGAATGTACCTCGCAGTCTACTATATGTACATATATCCAGAACGTCACCCTGACGGTAAAAATTTGCCTGGAGCATCCATACGCCTGCTATCGCAATAAAACAAAGAAGCACTTGAAAATGCTCATTTATAAATAGTGAAGGAATTGAAGCGGATATATGGAATCGTTCACAAAGTCGAGTACACTTCTGGCAGTGTAGCTGCAGTCCCGCTGTAGGACTCACAAAAGTCAGGAGAACTTACCATACACCTTACCCATTCAGCTTTGCTGTCTTCGATGCACGAGTCGTTCGATTTGCCACACATCCGCGAATGTCTGGTATTTTAATTTCTTTTTTTTTAACGGCCACGGATGTTACACCTGTCTCTGATTACGTATCACGCAGGGAAAGCCGAGCGGTGACAGCTCGGCCACGGGCAAATCGAAAGCGGAAGAAGGCGGCTTCTCCATCCTGGCCTTCCTCGGCATCCTCGGCGTGCTGGCGGCTGTCGGGGCCATCGTCGCTGGCGTCATCATCATGCGCAAGCACCACGCGGAGGCTGCCGCCGCTTTGGCCGCCCCCGCCCAGCCCGGCGGTCACGAGGAGGGAACGGGCGGCCCCCACGAGGCCGCAGCCGAGCACGCCGTCGGGGACGCCGCCGCTGCCGACGCGCACAAGGCCGAGCCAGGCGCCGAGGGCGAGAAGGCGGCCGAGTCTCCCGACGCTGCTGCAGCGAGCCACGAGGCGCTCACCAAAAAGTGAAGGCCCGCCTCGCGTCCGGCGACGACGTCTTCGGGGCGCCTCGCATGTCGCGGGACACGCAAGCGAAGAGATGCGCGCTGGACCCGCCGCCTCTTTCGTAGGAGGCTGGACGACGGACAGCTGTTACAAAAGTTGAAAAAGAAAAAAGGGGGCATCAGCAAGAAAAATCCTCTTGTGATGTCACTCGCCATTATCCGGGCGCATTCGTTAAGTACCTTCCTAAGGCTTTTTTTCCTCGACGTCAAGCGAGAAATGTCGAAGTGATGAGGTCATTTTATTGCAATTTATTTCCAAACCGATTCGCGCTTACATTGCCCTTTTAATTCGGAAAGCATATATGCCGAAGCTGAATGTAAGTATCGTTGGGAAAAGGTGAGTTGCATAGGCGCGATTAACGTGGATTCATTTCAATTTCTCTAGTCTCTGGCTCAAAGTCTGATATCAGAAATGAGCGAGTTCAAAGGGCGTTCGATAAAATTTGAATTAAGCGGAGGGTATTGCAGCGGTCAATTGGTGTCCACGCATATAGCGCACCTAGACATAGGCGCATATGCGAGGTCTTGACGCGACGACAGTTTGCCCCGACGATTAGAGGGGCGGCATTGTGTCAACTATAAACAGACGGCGAGTGATGGAGCTTTGGTGTCCGGTTTTACTCTCATCATGGTGTTATAACGTACGGATTCACAACTCACTATCCCTAGAGAATGTATATTTTTCGCGATAGATTCAGGCGAACAAGTGCAATAGACACGCAACAGACTTGTGCCATAAGTGGGGCTGCCAACTCTCGTTCCGGATTTTGCGAGGCGCGCAAGGTTCTCGGACTGATACCTACGGCGCGCGCACGCGCCGTGTTATACTTGGCCTATGCTACTGTTGCGCTAGCACCGAGTGAGCAATGATGCGTTGAGTATAGATTATGCGAGTCGTGGCTGCATTTTACGGCGAAGCTGTTCAGGGGGGTCCCACAATGTTTTTAGTGCGGCGGCGTGCGGAAGCCATGGTCGACGTCAACTGTCAAAGAACAACCAGCAAGAAAGAAAGCCTGCGTCAGATAGCCGAAGAGGCAGTGGGACCAGGAGATCTCCGAGAACGCGCAGCGGTACGCTTGCATCTCTCATGGGCTGTTACTAAAGAACTGCAATCAACGGAGCCCTATACCAATAGCCCTACCATGCATGCATGGTAGGGCTATTGGTATAGGAGCCGTTATAGGAGCCGGCTCCTATACCGATATTGGTATAGGAGCCGGCGCAGCATGCAGCGACATGTCTGATATAAGAGTAGAAGTATCAAGCTTTGAAATAGGGAACCCCTTGAAGAAAGCTCGAGTAGGAACTTTGAAATTGGAAGATAAACGATTGCCATATTGATTCCCATAATGAAGGAATTGGAAAGGCTGTATGCTGAAGCACTTGGAATGTCCTGGGTAGATTTCGGGCGCTGGCAAGACAGACCCCCAGGGCTTCCGAGGGTTCTGATGACTCCATTATGCACCTAGCTTCGCTGTCTTTGATGTACGAGTTGCTCGCATTGGCACACACCTGCGAATTTCTGAATGTGTAGCTCTTTAGAACGAGTAGCTTTATTTGGTTACTTTGTCAGTTTTCGAAAAAGTCGCCCAATGGCATCACAGGGGGTTTACCCTTTCGGTTCCGAGACGTCACGTTTTGTGACGGGGGTTTTGTGACCTTTTGTGAGCGTTGCGTGCTCTCTCTCTCTCTAGTCGACGTTGCTTCAATTGCTGCGCATGCGAGGTCGCGTCATCTAGTGTAGAGCGAAAGGGGATGCTGCGAGAGTGGAGATCGCTGGGGGGGGGGGGGGGGGTTGAGGGTTCGGCCTGCAGCGGTCATAAGGAAATGATGATGATGATTATAATGATGATTATTATTATGATGATGATGATGATGATGATGGTGGTGGTGGTGGTGGTGGTGGTAGTGGTGGTGGGAACTATTGTGTGACCGCGCACGTGGTGTGCAGCTCTGTCCACGCAGCGAAGCGTTTGCGTGCCTTCTCGACGCGGAAACGCACTTCGCGAACGATATGGCGTTCCTCCACGTCTTCTTGGATGAAGTCACACTTTGGTGGCATTTTCAATACATTTCATTACTATAGCGGACGCTAAGGCCACACCCCTTACGCGAGGTCACGTGGTGTGTAGCCGACTGAGAGAGTGCGTTTGTTGCAGTGCAGTGTTGTGAAGAACGAGAACATCGTCTACAGCAAATGAGTGTGGTCGAACGCCCGTCGACGAGCCTGCCGCCGGGAAAACCGGACGAATAATGCCGATAAGTACTTTGACGTCAGTGACCGCCCACTGAAGAAAAATTTGAAGAACGTTCACGCATCGAGGAAGAGCGTCAACATTACGCTGCGTAGAGTGCCCATAAAAGATAGCCTCTGCAGAAAATTGGTATGGTGAACGCCCATCCGCGGCAGGAATTGCTAGAATTTTTATTGTTTCGGCACTAATATTTATTTTAAATTAGGCCTAGCAGGGAACCATCAGCCGATCGCCAAAGGCTTGGCTTGTAAGTAAAGAAATATTATACTCTATGAAGGGCTTCGTGAACACTCCTCGCTTATTCCAGGCTTCGGAAATAGGCGGATTTATCGGCGACGCGACGCCCCGTAAACATTTGCGACCAATTTAAATGCACGTGCGGGCTTTTGAACATGCCGGAAGGGTAACCATATATTCTGCGCAATTATCGTTTAGTTGTTAGAACGACTCTGTACCACACCCGCCTGAACAAAGTACATCCGTTAATTAAGGAAGCACTTTCTAAGAAGACGACGACGACTAATTTCCTCTTTTTTCGCGCTTCTAAACTTGGATAATGTAACGCTAGAAAGTTCGAAGTCTCGCTTATGACACTACGTTGCTGAGTTCCCCCACACTACTTTTGCCTGCAAAAGTCTGTTTCGGCTTCCCCAACTTTGTGGTTCTGCAATGAAAGCTCATCTTGTTAGCATGCTGCCGGTTTACTTTATAAACAAGGGTGTTTTCAAAGAACCGTTTCGAAAGAAACTTGGAGTGAACTTGATTCTTCCGGTGGTCGTTTGCCCTCGTGCTACCGGCATACGTTACAGCGAACGAAACATTTATACCATCTTCAGTTTTCTGAGAGATACAAGAACTACGGCCTATCTTTTATTTTTTTTCGTATTCTCATTCAGTTTTCTGTAAAATTTAGTTATTATTCACGTCATATCTCTATGAATTAGTTCTCGGTTTCAAAATTTGCAGTTAACAACTTTCTTTGACATAATACACCCATACATAACTGACAAGTGCAGGCATTGAAACTCTCGAGCCACCCTAGAGCACATCCTATGTAATTGCACGAGTATAGTACACAATAACGGTGATGCAGCCTCAAACAGCGACAGACTCCGCGCGCTCTGCGAGTCTGCATTGCACAGCTCGGACCTGCAGCACCAACTCCGGGCCGTCCAGCTAGCCGAGGAAGTCGCCAAGGCCAACAACCCTCGGCCGAAACCTAGCCGGGTTCAAGCCCACCCCACCAAATCGCAGGGCACTGAATAAAGTTATTTGAATGAATGAACTCTATTTTTTTTCAAATTTTATTGCGATTAGCATTCTTCGGGAACTTCATTCAGTTTGTGGCATGTATGTCTGTGCTCGCCAAACTTCATGACAACTTGGGTCGCTGGGTGATGCACTGGGTGCAGCATCCAGCTGCTGTGCTCATGGAACCATGTTGAACACCCAGTGAGTCAAATCACTGGGTGTGTGACGCAGGGCAAGTGCCACCTTTCAATTAACCTCTTTAACGCCAACTTGGGTCACCTGGTACGTGCGAAACATCTTTGATTAATGCGGCGAATTGGGCGCGTTGGTCGAGCCAACGGGTATGTGCATGCCGCTCTTCGCAGTAAGTATCGTAACATATAAACAATGTCACCCCCAATTATAGATCCATCACAAAATATAAGGCTAATCGCATTAGCCTCACCAATCATCTTTAAAGATGGATGTGCTGCCAATTTCTTTCTATAACTTTTGAATCGCCCAATTCGTAACCTATACCTTCGAGAGTAAGTTGCCCCATTTGACAAACAACTAACCAGCGCGTGCAGAAGTCGCGTGCTAGAAGAAGAAGAAGAAAAAGTAGCATCGGCCATGACATTCGCCAAGGTGGCCTTGGGCGTTTTCTTGGCGACCTTTGCTAGCGGCGTGGGTGCCGAGGACCAGTCCGTACTCAGGAGCATGCTGGCTGCGTTCGCGGAGCAGGCCACCCAGGACTGCGAGCCCACTCCGGACGGCAGTAACCTCGGCGATGAGGACAAGGTCGAGCTAGTCAAGACGCACAACGAATACCGGGCGCGGGTGGCTGGCGGCGGCCTAGTCAATTTCCCGAAGGCAGCCAACATGATGAAATTGGTGAGTGCGCCCACGCCTTTTCTGGCTGGATTAACAAGTTGTTAATACATTTAGACCTCTAATTAATGGTGTTCTGACACATTTTTTGATATAACTGTCCTTCGTTTCTTTTTTTTTATTCCTTCATTTTGCGCTAGCAAAGCGCCTAGATTTCGAAAACCCGGATAAATGAAGACATCGGAAGCGTAAACGTGCCCAAAATAACTTTTTTTCCGTCAGCTTTTCTAAGAATCAATGTCAGTTTCCTTTACCAGGATGTGCAAGTGTCTCGACGTCGTGACGTAGAAAGTGGGAACGTGGGAGCAGAACATCGGGACGTCTTGGCACTCGTTCATGCATCTGCGGTGCTGCGCTACATGAGATCGCGCAGCGAATAGCAGCAGAGTAGACGACCGAGTGAGTTGGAAGGAGCGGTGAATACGTTATGCTTTCACGTGAATACCGTATGCATCGTCAAGTCACGTGACACGCAGCTCCTGAGAAGCGAAGCTAAAGCTAGACCTAGAAAAGCTATTAGAATAATTTGTCTAGGGTACTCTGAGGCTTCCCAGTATATCTTCTAGGGTTTCGCAATCTGGGCACCTTATTTAACACAAGGTGAAATGAAAACCAGAAATGTCTTCTCAGTACATTTAAAGACCTTACGCAATGCAATAGGCTTGGTGTGTCAGCTGGGAATTGTCTATACGTTGTCTGACTTAGCCCTATGGAGACAATAGTTGCATAAGTTACAGAAAAATGTTTAGCGATTAAAGTTAAAATTACTGCATTAAAAATGTAATTGGTTACAGTTATCAGTTACTGCTCCACGAAAGTAATTGAGAAATAACTCAAAAGTAATTGATTACTTCTACATTACTTTCGTCTGAGCTTTTATTAACATTATATAGTTACAGTAAAGACAAGGAGCTGGCCTAGCGCGTTCAGTGAACCCTGCAGCACCTCATACGTTGCTTATCTGTCCTAACGACTGCTTTAAAAAAATATTATTTGGTCATCGTTTCTCGCTTTGTTGGGAGGCCGGACACCAACAGTGACACTGAGAATTTGCTCGAGGAGGAAAATTGAGGGAAGGAGAGAGAGGTTAGCCGGTTCGCTCGATGTGCGTGCTAGGGGGTGGGGCGTGTCGGGCATTGTAACATTTACGGATTTTGCATTAGTAAGATATTTATGAGGGCTAGTTGGTTCATATTTAGAACTGAGGTTGAACAGCGTGAATAAAACAAAGACACGAGGAAACAAATACCACAGACAAGCTCTGACTATTGTGGCTATACTAAGCAGCTGGGTCCTCTATGAAGCGTAGCGCTTCATTGTTGCCGGGACTTGGAGAAGACTCTCCTGGGTGAGCTAACGAAATGCTGAAAAAAATAAATCATCCGTGTGTGACTTCCAGGCATTGCAGCACTTCGCGAGGCATGCTGCGTTGCCATATCACGGGTGTTCTACTGTAGTTTTAGCCAAATTCAGGTTCTCAAAGTTGCGTCGCCTGTTTCAGTTTGTCTCAACAATAATGTAACTGATTACGTGTAATTGAGTACTGAAAAAAAAAACACAGACAGTGAGCTTTACCGAGTAAACAAAGTAATCTTAAATTACAAAATTACCAGAAAATTTAACTGATTACAAGGAATTATTTACATGTAATTTTTTAAGTGCGAGTCTGGTGCAAGCATGCCCGCAGAGAACTGCGCGGCCTTCATTGAGGATTACCGGTTTGGGCCCTTAAATAATAAGTATCAAATGCGCGTCGTCTTTTGTGATTGACCGATGAGCGTTCTTATGAACGGTTCTTGTGTAGGAACGCCCACCTGATAAGGCACAATCCCGGCTTCAGACTTTGTTTGCTGTATTTAGTTATTCAACGCGGCGAATCACAGGGGTCTAAGCAAGAAGGGCATACACAGGATTGCAGAAATACACACAAAATACGTAAACTGGATGCATTAAAACCTTGCAAGGCTTCACACTACAAATTGAATTAGGCTAGCAGTTCCAGGAAAGCATGCACTATAATATGCAATAAGGTCGCCCGTACAAATCCTGAACATACGCATCAAGACAATTTTAATATCGGGAGTATGTATAAGAAAGTATTGTGGGACAAATCAATTAAAAAAAAACATTGTTTGTGAGCGCCAGTGCAGGCTTACCACTCAGACTGTCGTTATGACAGGAATCCCTAATCGTTTCTTCAACTGTAAAATCGTCTCGACGAATAGAGTGCAGTTTTCTCTCTCTTTCAGTTTTTCGTTTGGAGACTTGGCACCAGCATTAGGGCGTAGGTATAGCTAGGTGCTAGAAGGGTTCTAGCCATCGGAGGGTAATATGCTTCATAACGTGAAAATGATGTGCTTGTATGTACGAGGCAGCTCAACATTATTCCGTTTAGTCAAGACATGACACAATTTTTTTTTACGAGTTTGATCGCCGTTGACTCACTCTGTCTCTTTCACAAATTGTAACTTAAAGGACTGGAACAACGAACTGGCAGCCGATGCCCAGGCCACTGCGGACAAGTGCGACCTCACTGCGCCAGGAAAGGGAACCACCCTGGACACAGGTTGGCATTACCGTCGCAATACGAAGCTGCTCTCCGCGCTTGCTTTCAGGAAGGCTGAAATTCGCAACTGCTTTGCGTGTTACCGAAACGGCTCCTAACTCATGGGGCACATTAATTGAAGAAAAAAACCATGCTTTGAAGGGCTGCAGTTAAAGGCCATTTGGCCATATTTGTGACGAACACGAGAGTCTATTGTCATGATGATTTAGAAAGAGAAATGGCTGCCATTAACACGAGGTCCACAGAAACCTTAGGCAGAGTTTGGATACGGCTTCGTGCTAAAACATCGGGGTACTTCGACGAAGGTCCAAAGCAATCGTGCACGTATCGTCATCATCAGCCTGGCGACACCCACTGCAGGGCAAAGACCTCTCCCATACTTCCCCAACAACCCCGGTCATGTGCTAATTGTGGCCACGTTGTCTCTGCAAACTTAATCTCATCCGCCCACCTAACTTCCTGCCGCCCCCTGCTACGCTTCCCTTCTCTTGGAATCCAGTCTGTAACACTTAATGACCATCGGTTATCTTCCCTCCTCATTACATGTCCTGCCCATGCCCATTTCTTTTTCTTGATTTCAACTAAGATGTCATTAACTCGCGTTTGTTCCCTCACCCAATCTGCTCTTTTCTTATCCCTTAACGTTACCATCATCATTCTTCTTGCCATAGCTCGTTGCGTCGTTCTCAATTCAAGTAGAACCCTTTTAGAAAGCCTCCAGGTTTCTGCCCCGTAGGTGAGTACAGGTAAGACACAGCTATTATACACTTTTCTTTTTAGGAATAATGGCAGCCTGCTGTTCATGATCGTATACAGTTGAGTTAATAAGACGCGAAGTCTAGGTGACAATGCACGTGCATTCATGTGTTAACTGTTCACAAATAGTATTTAACCATGTTTTGCTCGATAGCGATTAGCTTGACTGACACATGCAGGCAAAAAAAAAAAAAGGGCGGGGGGGACGTACTATCTGCAAATTCAGAGAGCTGCATAGTTTTTGTGCAAGCTAGCAAGACGCAAAGAGCGCCAAGCTGTATGACGAGCACTGGTTTGTCGCAAAGACAGCTCGTAAGACATCATTGTACGCCATGCATGTTCGTGCCCTTTGATATTAGCTAAATCGCGCAATAAAATCGCCCACACCGCTTTTCGCATCCCAACAAATGTGGATAGTACATGAACAAATTTATTATATACAGCCTTTGTAATGTATACGTTTAACGTACTGTTTACTGATTGCTTTTGAATTACGCATAGGCTTTCGCGCAGCTGTCCACCCGATGCATAAGTTTCGTTTTGTAATAACTTTATTGCGAGTGAAAATGAGCGCTTTAACGTGTCAGCTTTTGCTGAAGTTGATACAGAATTTAAGGGCCTCACCAGTAAATGACTTACAATGTCCTCGTGTAAGACGGCATAGATCATACTTCGTAGCAACGCGTAGAACTTGAACGCGTGAAAGAATATTTGATTATTATTGATTGTCCACGTGGCTTGCAGGACTTTCTAACGACATATATATGCAGAGTGTCCCAACTATCATGCACCAAGATTTCAAGATATGCAAATGCGACATGCCTGGAGAGAACCAAAGTAATGTTGTTTGCCGTCACAAGGAGATACTCAGACTACTTTTCTGGATTGCGCCTAATTCGATAATTAGTCTTAATTAATTAATCACTTTCTCAAATGTCATAATTAGATGAAACGTTTCAATGTGAAAATAGTAGAGCAGCATGAAACGCTCCCGATACAGCTTTCTGTTGGTCGATACGTGTGACACAAAAGTATTTTTCTGAGCGTGAATGAAGTCCGCGAACACACGCAAAGTGCCTCTAGAGGCCAGTCGCGCTGGAATTTTGTGTGTATTTGTAGACTTCTTTCACGCTCGGAAAAACACTTTTATGTCACACGTATTGACCAACAGAAAGCTGTATCGCGAGCGTTTCATGTTGCTCTACTATTTTCACATTGAAACCTTTAATGTAATTATAATATTTGATATGCTCATTAATTTAAACTAAGTATGTAATTAGGCTGAATGCAAAAAGAAATAATCTGAGTATCTCTAAGCGACGGCAAACAACATTACCTTGGTTCTATCCAGCTATGTGGCATTTGCATATTTTAAAATGATGGTGCATGATAGTTGGGACAAACTGTATATGTAACATGAACTGGAGGACAGGAAACCGAGATGTTCGATATTTATGAGTAAGATCATAAGAAGCCAACAAACAATGACACGAAGGACATCATAAGGGTAGTTATATGTTCTTAATTGAAGTAAAGAAATGATAAATGAATGAAAATGAGAGTGGATGAAACAAAAATTATGCAGATTCCACGCACTGTGGGAATCGATGTAAGTGAAGCTTTCCGTGCTGTTTGCTTTGAATGACGATAACTAGCCGTGATGTTGACGGCGAATGTTAAATTCTTCAACGTTTTGTCCAACACAAGAGTGGTGACTTGATGTTAAATCTTACCTTGCGTGCACCACTACTGTTTGTCTGCGTAGTACACAATACACAAAGGAAGAGGTGTTTGCTTGATACGTTGTTGTGCGCCATATTTCATAACCTCTGAGAGGGTTGAGCGTTGTCATTGCCTCACATAGCACGTCGCACCGTAGCAGAAGCATCAAACTTGAATTATGGCGCTGTACTTGTCAAAACCACAACGTAGTGGCGGACTCCGGATTAATTTTGACGCCGCGGTGTTCTTTAACATGTCCCTGAATCAGCGTGCACGAGCGTTTTTTTATTTCGTGCCCTTCGAAATGCGGCTGCCTCGGTCAAGTCTGCAACCTCGAGCAATGTCATAGCCGCAAAGGTATCGCGGCGGCCGCAGAAATGTTGAATTAATGTGTGACCGCTTCCGTTGCGCCATCTAGACCCTGCGGTGCGCTTTAATTAATGCGGCTCTGCTCCTGCACGCCCTGCGTAAGTTGACCGTTCGACATATTTGCGTGGTTTTATTTTTCAGAAATGGCAGGAACGCACCGTACCGTACTTTTAACTTAAGTTTAGTTTTAACTTAAGTTGAGAAGGCAAGCGTTTGCTTGCCTTCTCACGTCACAGCTTCTCCTGTTAAAAAAAAACGAAGAATTCATCGGGATGTTTAATTGAATGCATAAGTATCATATTCAGTGAGCTAAGCTGTCAGAGAAAACACTTTAACGTGCGGCGCTCCCTGTGCTCGCGCTACAGTTTCAAGCGCCAGCTGAAGCAGTGTCAAAGCACTTCACGGGTGCATGTGTTTATAAAGGCGCCAGCGCCACCAACCACAAGTTTCCAGCGGCAAAGCCGGGTGATTGTACAATAGCCAGACAGGAATACTTGAACGTGCTCTCCGCTCCCGTGTCCCCCTTTAACAGTGGGCAGAACTGTACATCGTCTACTATCCGGCTCTACGGTTTATATTGTAGCCAGGCTTTGTGGGCAGTTTCCAGCTATGTAGACACTCGCTGCGCACTGCGCAGGGTCTTTCACCGGAGTGCACCAAATCCAGGACTCCGCCGCCGTAACTGCAACGCAGCCAAAACCCGCGCATTTCAAGGGCGCCCACGTGCTCCAGACGTGGTTCGACGGTAGCGTGAAGTTGAAACCTGCAGACTTGGACAAGTACGTGGATCAAACAGACGCGGAGGCAGAGAGATTCGCACAGGTATGCGCAGCAAAATGCTATGCGTTCTGTCTGTTATCCTTTTTGTTTCTTTTTTTTTAATTGCGCGAAATGATAAACTTATATAGACCAGAATGGGGAGCGCTTCTGGGGCAGCCATTTTTTTTTAAATTTTTTTCGCCTGGGAGGGCACGAGTTGGCAGAAAGGAACAAAGAAAAAAGGAACACCCACGATACAACGTTGCGCCTGTTCTCATGGCATGCTTATCAGTCGTGTTCGCTCGCCAAGGCAAGTTGTCAGCTGCTGCCGTCAATGAACTGGCTGCCCCGAGTGAAATTCAAAATTATTCTGCGTTTTTACGTGCCAAAGCCACAATTTTATTATGAGGCACGCGGTAGTGGGGGGACTCCGAAATAATTTCGATCCACAGGGGTCTTTATATAACGTGCCCCCAATGCACGAGACACGAGTGTTTTTTTTTTTTTTTTCATTTCGCCCCGTCGAAATTTGGTCGCCGCGGCCGTCATTCAATCCCGCGACCTCGTGCTTAGCAGAGCAACAACACAGCCGCGAAGTCACCACAGCGAGTGACTCGGCGTGGGCTGCGAGTGAAGGCGAGATTAACGGCGCTTGCTCTGAACGGGTGTGCGAGAGTAACATACTCTACAAAAGTGCAGTACTCACGCTGGAATGCTTAGAAACAATTTGCGCGGTCATCTCAACGATGTTACTGCAATGGCCAAATGCTGCGAACAGCCGTTGGACACTTGTGAGACTGAATCTTCTTCATTAGCATATTTTTTTTGTTATTGCGTTTTCATGTCGTGTCCCACCATAACTCAGAATAATAGGCTCGCCAAGACTATCTCCTCCAAGTGCCGGATATTTATGACCATTGAAGCATTAGTTTCGCCACATTTCTCGCATCTTCAGAATCACGAAAAGCATATACAGCTGCAAAACGAATTAAGAACTTTCAGTTCTTCAGCGAGTTAGCGAGTTCGGCTATTCTTCGTAATGAGCACGCCATGTGAGAAGTCTGGACGGCAACACATGATATGAGAACATAAAATATTTTGTTTAGCTTACTTGAAAAGCATCCGTCCTGGTGCTTGCAATATGCTATGCCTGATGTAAAACATTGGGAAAGTAACGAAAGAAACGAATCTGTTATATAACGACATTCTGCACCGAGAGAAAACACCACATCATTTATGTACCAATCCGTTTTTACTAAAAAACTTGGCACATATTCAAAATGGGGGCGGATATGGGGTGAGTGTGTGTGCGTGCGTGCGTGTGTGCATGTGCGTGTGTGTGTGTGTGTGTGTGTGTGTGTGTGTGTGTGTGTGTGTGTGTGTGTGTGTGTGTGTGTGTGTGTGTGCGTGTGCGTGCGTGTGTTTGTGTGTTTTGCACTGTCCTCGTCTCGTCGCACAGTTAGCTTTTTGATCGAGGACAAATTTTGCGCATACTTCAAATGTACAGATGTATTTCTTTGTGTGTGTGTTTCAGCTTATCTGGGCTGAAACTCGCTCCATAGGTTGCGGCTACAAACAGTTCAAGTTAAAATCAACGCCAAACGACCCAACGAAGGAAATCCTAGTATGCGACTACCACCCTGGGTGAGTATAGTCTTACGTATTTAAAAAAAGTATATGAAAACAAACCTCCGATCTGATTGGTATTCTCTTATGAGAAATCTTTTGCTGAAAAAAAAAAACATTCTTAACGATAATTTCTTGGGACTTAGCAATTAAAGAAGGTTTTCACGGTTGTGACGGCATATCATGCACAACGCCCTTCTACCCCTACGTTATTCAATTCGACTTCTAGTTCTCCAGTGATAAATGCGGAGGTTTGAAGACCACGCACACGATTGTCGTGTCGCATCGTGCCTGAACGAAACTTTGACGAACGTGACCGTTACCTCACCCCTCTCCTGGCTCATTTCGCGAGCTTTCAGACCCGTTATTTGCTCGATTGAGTAAACTCTTTGTGATTATAGCATCATCTAAACGCACCTGTACACCTTACAGTGATTAAAAGAGCTCGTAGAAAAGCTAGCACTAGGATTGGATAGAAGAGAGTGAGCTATCCGTATGTGAACGCTGAGAATGAAAGCTATTGTGACCCTGACGAGTGCACAAACGTGAAAACAGGCTCCGCGGACACCTCAAATAGGAGTATTGTTGATCACTTGAAAGGTACAGCTTGTTTGGTTTATAGCGTATTTACTCACATAATGCTCGCATAATCTTTTTTTTTTCGTATAGAATTGATGCAAAGTTGGGGTGTGCGATAATTACGCGGGGTAAAGTTTCCGAGATAATGTTTTTTGCTATAGAATGACGCTTAACAGGTGACGCTCGACTGCCATGCGTTTCCTAAAGGCCTAAAACAGGCGCGAAAGAAACGTGAAGGTGACGAGCTTGGTGGTATTCGTCGCCGCCCCCTTAGGTAGGGGACGCACGTATCACATCCATGCATCATGTTAACCTATCGTAATAACCCGCCAGATCAAGCAGATGACAGACAGGCACAATTTTAGATAGTGAGACGATTACTTCAAAAACTTCACATTTTCGAGGGAGGGGGGGGGGGGGGAGGTGTCGTTGCGAACATTAATCGCACAAATAGGGTAGGCCCTTTAGAGTCGCCACACAACGAACACCCGTTCTCATCGGTTAAGTTCACCGCTGTACAGGCTGTGACATAAATAAATTTAGTAGAAATCTGTTTAGACAGTTCTATAATTAAAGAAATAATAAACGGGTGGTATAATTCCTGATAAGCTGCTTCCATGAAGCGTGTTTTACTTAAGACTGCGATGGAGAGCGCAGGTTAGCACGGGATTTTCTGTTTTCTTTTTTTCTCTTGGCTTAGGTACACGTGAAGTCGGTAGCATAAATAATCCCTCATCGTGCAGAGTATCGGCGAAATCCGCGGGAACGGGAGGAAGGAAAACAAAGAGTCTCAATTTTTTTTTGGACACAATCGATTATCTACTGGCTTAATCCGATCGGATTAAGCCAGTAGACAACAAAGACGAGGAAACAGTAGGAAAAAGTACCTGTGTGTTTTCTTTTTTTGAAGTGTAGAAATTATAAGTTACAGGAACATGAAAATAGAAAAAAAGGAGACACTTGTCTGTTTGTCTTTTTCTTCTTTTTTGCATGCGAAGCTTAGGTAAATGCAAGCAAAATTGCGGCTTCGCAATACGGCGACTCGTATCCGTAACCAAGCATGCTGCTTCTCGCTGGGCGCGCAGACAAACATTCAAGTAAGCTATGCGTAATAAAGAGTAATGCTATGAAACTGAAGGAGCAGTAGGCGTACTTTTATGCCAGGAACTCCTGCCAAAATATTTGGGAACGAAGAAATACCTTTGCCCTGCATTCACTGCATCAAATATGATGAGGTTGGTTGCATAAAGATAATAATAAAAAATAAAAATGTTAGGGACTGTATGGAAGCGGAGTTTTCATTTCGGCCAACAAACTGTCTTCACAAGAATAGTTATAAGTTGCTGAATTTAAAATTTTGTAGTGCCGAATTTAGAACTCTATAACTCGGCAATAAAAAAGAAATATTAACACAATTATGCAGGCTGCGCCTAATAGGTTATCTAGAGCGGACAAAATTCACGTATTGAACCCTGCTCTGAAATGTACCATAATTTTGTCAGCTGTACTTTTCCAGAAACCTCCTACAAATTGCAACGATTTCGCTTTAGCTGTACTTATATAAGCAGAGATAAAGTGCCTCAGAAAGGTTCCGTAACGTTCAGATAGGTGGACATTTCGATGTTCGTAAAAGGCGGCCTTGTCAGGACCGCCTTGGACAAAGATAGGAAGATTCACCTATCCAAACGTTGGTCAGCCTTTCTGAGGCACTTTATCATTGGTTAAATAACTTCCATACAAAGTGTGCTAGTCCATCTGTTAGACCCATTCTTAGTTGTGGACTACAACTGTAAACGCATTTAAAAAATTTGTCCTTTTCTGATGTTATAGCAGATGCTATTTACGGAATTGCTATATCTAATTCAATGCAAAAATAAGCGCTTAAAAACGCTGTGGTTCGATGTTTGTTAAACTTAGTGATTTCCGGCAGTTCCTGAAAAAAAAAAATGTTAGGACTCAATAAACGTTCCTGAGCCGAATTTACAAAACCTTTCCTTCGCAGGTGCTCGTTGGCGTAGGCCAACCGCCTTTGCTATTAATATGTCTGGCATCATGGCTGGCTGGATTTAATTTATTACGAGCAATTCTAGCCTAAGAACTTTTTTAAAAGTTCGTGCCCTGCTTTAACCTGACAGTAGAACAATTTTTGCCCTATACGCTGCAAATTTCATTCGTACCGGTTTAGCAGTTGTCTAAAAAGAGTATTTCTGTGCCTCGCGCGCACTAGAATACGAAAATCGCGGTTCGCCTTCAGGTATAAAGCTCCGGGCTCTGTGTGTTATCCACAAGCTGTTCCCTGTCACTGGCATTTTGTAGGCGACTACTTCCTATACATACGCACGTGCATGGTGGCGAAGTAAAAAATGACGTCTGCTTTTCGCAGGTTGAAAACAGGAGCACCGGTGTACAAGCAAGGGGAGCCTTGCAGCGATTGTGGCAGTGATTTCGAATGTGACGTTACGAAATTATGCGTAAGTTACTGTTCTTCATTCAACAATTTAGGTGGCAAGATTAGTGTGCAAATAACTTTTCTGCAGTTCTTTTTACCTTAATCGTGTCGAAAAAAACACGTCAGTTATAATTTGAAAGTACTGCCAAAAAATATGGAAAAGTGCAGATTGTTCAAACCTTTATCCGTCTTGTATAGCTTAACCAGTGTCGACATAATGTAGCTGTATTATAGCAATAAACTTCCTTTTCGCATTGTCAGAGGGCATAGCGCCATGGCGCTCCGTCTTTAGATTATTTTATCGCCAGTATCGGCGAGCGCCGAGTGGTGTATATACAGACAGAATTGACTCGAGCTAAAGTAATCGCCACGTGATACAGGCCAAGGAGAAAAAATTCGCAGTGTCGCGCGAAAGTCGATAGCAATAGACAAGTAGTAAACAATTGCACAAATTAAAGTTAATAGTTTTATGGGCAGTATAAATAGTAGCAAGCATAATTTTACTCGATTACTGCGACCATTCACTGTACCAACGCTGGGATGATTGCGGGCACAGGCAGCGGGGGAGCAAGTCCTTGACGCTGCCGCTTGTTTCACCGCATCTCTGAAACTTAGATTACGCGTCTTCCAACGTTATATGCGCTCGGCGGAGGACGCCGGGAAGACCACGCGCATGAAGCCACCAGCCATCCCAGCCCTCCCTTATCTCGAGCACTCACCGCAGATAACGTATACGGCGCGCGAAACCGAGGAGACCTTCATGAGCAACCACTGCCTAGCTAGAGGAAAAGACGCGCGCTTTTCTCCCCTAGCGCGCGCTCGACTACGTGACCTCACAACACTGGCCGCGCAGTAAGACGGCATTAATCAAACTACCATGTTTCGCGGCTTACCCTATCACGCTTGCCATCGCACCCGCAGCATAAAGAGGCGCGACCCACTCATTTTTATTGCACTTGGACTGTGTGAGGAACATCGCGGCCGCCTGGACTATCCATGTAATTGACATCTCAATAAAATGAAGAAAGTTCAGTATGTCGGGCAAGTCCGGACAAAAAGAAAAAAGCACTGTTTGAAGGCGAAAGCCTTGAGTGGCTCGTTGCAATGGATATTCAGAAAACGTGGCGTCCGGTCAAGTGGTACAAAAATACCATAAGCAATGACTCATACCCCAGAAAGCATGCAAAAAATGCAATGACTCATACCTTCTTAAGGCTGAGGCTACAGGCGCTCAGCAAAGTGAAGCGAACAGCGCATACATTCATTGAAGTCACCCATACAACACACAGAACAGCATACGTTTCAATAAAGAACAAGCTCGAAACGAACAACCGAACCATTGCATATCCCCTTGGAAGTACGTTACGGCCGAGGAAGTTTCAATAAGGAACAAGCTCAAAACAAGTATCCGAAGATCGCGTGCCACCCTCGGAAGTACATTCCGGTCGAGGACGTTTCAATAAGGAAGAGGATCCAAACAAGCATCCGAACCATTGCATACCACCCTCAGAAGTACGTTATGGCCGAGGATGCTCGCCAAGCGAGCAGCGAGGTGCGACGTGCGAAGCGGTGGGAGACAGGCGTTCGACCGCGGGGGCTCCTTTCCCCTGCTGAGAGGACGCAACGTAAATTCGAAGAGAAACGTCGTTGGCGCGAGTCCGACCCCGCTATACGAGCGCGAGATAACGCAGCTAAGCGTCAAAAAGAAGCTGAAGAAGTCGAACTGGGATTGGAGCAACGCGACGATGCGAGACGGCAACGTAGAGAGGAGGACGAAGCTCACAGACAACGGCTTGCCGCACTTTTACTTCACACTGCGGCTCGTTAAGTCTTGCAAGAGGCGTTATGTCCTCCAATCGTGTAACTTAAAGCATTACCAAGTGTGCAGCAGGCTTTCGCCTTCACGTGTCACAGGAACGTAATACGCTGCCGAACTTCTTATACCGTATTAAGCTAAAAAAATAAAATTACAAATTACGCGTCGAGTGATAGGTCGAGAAACCAGCGTTTTGCATAAAAATCTTCGGCTAAATTCATCTGGAAAATGGTGAACAAACGGAACTTTGTATATTTTGATGGCGACGTCGTCAATCCGAGCCCCCTTTCAGCAGTGTACGCCACTGGGATAACTGGGTTTTGTATTAACTGGGGCGCCGCGATGATAGCTTTTTGTTCCTGCCTTACACTGTTTCAAGGGTGACCGCCTGAACGCCGTGCAACGAGTTTCGCGAGGAGGTTCTTAGATTCAAGAAAGGAAGAAAATGGCACCCACTCATCTTGTAGCACGAAGCTATAAAGGAAACCCATACGAATATTGAAGAAAGACGGCTCTTCAGTTGTAGAAAAACTTGTCCTATAGTCCGGCATTCGGGCCCGAGGTCAAGGCCTTCTCGGGGTGGTCAATCTACCACCTGAGCTAACCAGCAGGTTAGCAGAAAGGGCGAATCAATCGACAACTCTAAGCACGGCGCACTCAATATGGCAAATCAGTTCTGCGGAAGACCGCGAGGTGGAGCAAAGTTCAAGAGAGGAAAAGAAGTTACGCGGGTGACGTGCAAGCGAATGGGTGCCTTGCCAGCTCGGTGCGCCTAGACGCCTATACTGTAGACAGGGCTCACGCGGCCGCGCCATACGCAGCAGCAGCCGGAGTAGAATGCCCCCTAGCAAACATTTGATCACAAAGTTAACAAGCATGGTGTCGGCGCGCACAGGCAAACATGAACACATCACACTCGATGAACGCGGACGCTCGATGTAAAAACGCTGGCACGAGAAATCGCGGCAGCAGCAGCGAGCCAAGTGACCTTCGTGCTGTCTATCGCTTCAACTCAAACTAAGCGGCGAGAACACTGCGCACGAGCCATCGGCCCGCCTAGACTGTGCCCCCAAAGCAAATCGCTTTCAAAGCTCGCACGACCGCGCGCGGCCATAGTACAACACCCCCCTCCAACCCTTCCCTCAGTGCCATCAGTGCGACAGAAGATGACGCGCTTCCTCCCTCCTTTCCCCCCTTGCGCTCGCGAGATTGAGCCGTCATCACCGACTCACGGTCCCACGCTTTCACTCGCACACACAGCATACGGCGAGTGAGGACGATGTTATCACGAGACGAAACCGGCACGTCTGCATCGCAAACAAAGCCTGCAACCTGTAGCAACGGCCACAGGAAGTAAACCCAGCGCGCCTCCGCCTACCTTCTTCCTTATACCTTCCCCACTTCGTTCAACGTCACCTAGACCTTCCTCTAGGTGGCGTTGCTTTGCGGTGCGCTAAGTGCGCTCTTTCGTACTTTCCCCGGCGAGTGACGCTCTTCCCCTCCAGGCGCCTTCCTCCTACGCTTCCCTCGCGACTTCGGACACACATTCGCCGATTGTGCTAGCTAACCAGTTACGCTTGCGCGTAAAATTAAAATCGACGCGTCTTGTAGAACGACGGTACATAGGAGACCAACATTTTGTATTTGTGGACGCTTCACGACCTTAAAAGATGCCTTGAGGAATGCGTTAAACATGCGGCACGGTACGCAACTTCGGCTGCGGGATGTTCTTGGACCGTGCCAATCTAGGGGATCAGAACTGTGCCCCACTGAAGAGCTTATAGCACTCCTGCGAGATACAGGCCTCAGTGAGACTCTGTACAATTTTCGTGCTAGCACGTTATGCACGCGCGTGTGTGTTAGCGGGTGTGTGCGCTTTACGTTTATTTCACTCCGCTTCTTTCATCCTAATCATCTCATCTAGCGCAGCATGTGAAGCCCGTCACTAGCCTAACTTCACCAGACACCGTTAAACTTGCTCTCTACCACGGACCGTGCAGGAAGAAAAAGCCAACACCTCGACTTCCGACGATCCCAAAATCGACGGGAGTCCCTCCTTGGTGTCCATCATAGGCATCGGCACCGCAGTGATCATCTGCGTAGCGGTCGTCATCTGCCTCGTCGTCATCCACAAGAGAAGGCGTAGAACCGCCACGGGGGCCACCACGGCAGCCGAGCCGGTGGCGGGCGGCTCCAACGTGTCGGCAGGCGGGGACGCCGCCGGGGCCGAAGACCACAAGATGGCCGACAACGGCGATCAAGGCGGTGCTGCGGCGAGCCACGAAGCGCTCGCGAAGGAGTGACGCGTCACAACGGTCGGCGTGGCCTCGCGTGTCCGGATGCATTGGTCGGGCACACGGCGAGCCAGCGCAGAGCTGGTCTCTGCTTGCGCGCTCTGGAGCACTCTCCCTCGGAGACAGCTCCAGAAAGAGAAACGGGGGAGGGGAATTATGATAGACACGGAAAGGAAACGATTGTTCGTGTGCGTCTCATATGGTGCAATTATTTATGCACAATATAATAACCGAACTAGTCCGCACTTTCTCGTCCGCTTTCTTCATTTCTCCCTCTCTCTCTGTCCTAGTCCTTTCCTCTCTCCATCTTTCTCTCTATCTCTCTCGTACAGGCCTTTCAGATTATATACCCCTCTTCTATGCAGAATAGCACGTAGGTGGCTACACGCACGCCGGCAAAGTTCTCTCCATTTCCTTAAGAACGTTCCATCTCATTTATTGGTGCTTGTTGTACGAATAAGGCTCTGGCAAACACAAATGGCGACACCGTAACGCTGTCATAAAGTCAAGTAAAGCGAGCATGGCAAGGCTATTGAGGAAGATAGATCATTCGAGTACTTAAGTGAATAAACAATGCACCAAACGTTCGTTCACGGGATCACTTTGACGAGGCTAAAATGAACGCCATCCCCGTGCTCTCCATCTGCCTTGTGATTTAGATGTTGCGAAACGTACGCATTTGTGTTAACTCTATGCTCATCATTTACCCGTATATTCATAAAAAGGATGCCGACATATGCGTCTTTTGATGTCTCGCCGGCAGTCATTCTGTACAGAAATGACGCTTGCCATTAAAAAGCCATGCGGCCGATTTCAAAGGCCCTTTGAGCTTCTTTTTTATATTTTGACGCAGAGAATCACCATCATTAAACCACCCAGGGTCGGCGCTATGACCACTGTGGCGTGACGGAATTCTGTGCTCGCAAAAAGAAGCTCTAGTGCAAGGGAGCGTTCCTGCATGAAAGTAAGCTACATGCAAGTAAACAGACGATGTGATTACAGTGACGATGTCGACGACGAAGTGTGGTGGTCCCTCCCGACAAAAATAATTGCATGTTAAAATTTTTCTTTATGCTTATTATCGCTCGCATAATTCTTGCTGTAATACTTAGATATTTGATCATTCGTGTCTGCAACAGTAGACACTTTAATTTCCATTTAAAAGATAGTTATTTGATTTCACCTTATTTTATTGAAAAAGAAAACAGTTTTTTCACCGTCTGATTCATGGCCAATCCCCCAGAGTGGGTTGACCATTTTTACTGAGGAACATACATGCACACGCACACACGCACGCACGGGCGGGGGCACGCGCGCGCGTATTTATGACCTCGCTGCAAGAGGCGATGCTTCCACTCCTAATAAATGTTCTAAGTTATAAGTATCTTTTTTTTTAGTCGTTAGCATTGTCTACAGGCAAGAGAAGCAACACTGAGACATATTCACGCGGATTTCACACGCCGTTGATAAAAGAGGCTACCGAGGGGGTCACTGAAGTCCGCAGATCCTCTTCAGGGCAAAAAAAGCACGCACAGCAAGGTGAACATACAGCAACATATTTATTCTCTAGGCATAGGCTATTCACAGGATTAGAAGAAATTGTTTATTAGCTACCTCCATCTCTTTAACATACAATAAACTTTATCATGTGTATATATTTATATATATTGTGTCTACAAGGCGTTCCCAGTGGAAATTAAAAACAATGCAGTGAAATAATACAGATGAGGTAGCCGCCGCTGATGCTTCTAACGCACTTGCTCTATTGTCAAGATTTGCAGAAATAAAGCGAAAGTATGGATTAAACGCCATGCACGTCCACACCGACAATGATACAGTAAGCTTATAGCCACAATAAAATTTTAACTGAAATGGTAGAGGCAACTCGAAACCTCAAATGATATTGGTAACAGAACTCTGGTAATGACACTTTAGGGGGGTGGGTGGGCTTCGACATCTTGTTTTGTTGTTTTCCTTTGTGCATCTACACAGCGGCTAGAAGAGTGACAGTGGTGTCCGCAAGTGCCACACCAACACTTTGCAAGGCATGAAGGATGCAAACATTACTTCGACTGAAGGCGCAGGAGCATAGAAAGCAAAAAAGAAGAAAAAAAAAAACGTAAAGGCACTAAGCACAAACTCATCATCAGCAAATAATAATGGTCTGATAAGAATTTACTCTGATAGTAGGTATTCCAGCTGCAGTAAAATTTGACCGAAACTGATTTCTAAAAATAAAATCATTCGTGGTTCCGCTTTCACATATGTGAGTTCTCGAAAAACAGCTCAACCACGTGGGCGTGTTGTTGCAGGTTATTTGTTAGATCACGCCTTTCCGTCGCATTCAAATCGGGTGCTGAACTGTTGTAAATGTGGCTTTTGCGGACGCCTCTTCAGCGATTCTGAGTTGCGTAGGCCACTAATACCACAAAATGGTTATTACGTTCAAGTTCTTTGAGATCCTTCATTTTGTTATCGTTTTGAACGTTTCCTTTAGGAGAATTGGTAGCGGTAGAGCTTTAAAGAGAGCGTGCTTACTCGGTTTTTCTAGGTTATGAAAGGAAGGAGAACCTGATGTGTCTATAATATATGAAACAGCCTTGAAACATGATTAGTGCACGCCGCCCGTAAGCTTCTACCAGTAAGTCCCAAGTGGTCGCATGTGGCGCGTATACGAATGCCGTGGCTCTTTTGGGACGAGTGATGGGGGGACGCGTTTCATTCGTGAGTGCCCCAGTATGAGCACTGCAGTTCCATTTGCCAATAAAACAACAGAAACGCTCGAACCATTGCTACTTGAATTGCTAACCATATACCACGCCATCAACTGCACCAGCACTTTGTGAAATATCCCTGTAGTGGAAATTAATAATGGTTCACGTAACGCAGGGAAGCACCTGACCCAAATAACAAAAACGCTGGAGAAAGCGGGAGATACAAATGGGAGAAAAGCAGGGAGGTTAACCAGAGTTAAAGCCTCCAGTTTGCTACCCTGCACTAGGGGAAGGAAGGGGGGATGTAAAGATGGAAAGAAGAGAAAGGCGTGAAAGAAAGGAGGGGATCATTATAGTATTTCTAATAGGCCACTGCCCCTTAAAAAGGTCAACAAAGCCTTGACCGACTTTCGGAGCGACGGCAGTTCATGTCGGCATTCCGAGGCTGTCTGTTCTGAAAGTGGCCTGTCGTCAAGGCGTGCCAACACGGCCGCTAGCGACAGCCGGTACGCGCTGTACCGGGGAAAGTGGTAAAGTACGTGTTCAATAGTCTCCTCGCCGCCGCAGTGAGTGCAAGCTGCGCTCTCGTCCATACCGACTCGGAAGGCGTAGTATCATGTGAAAGCGACACCAAGCCACAGTCGGCAAGGTACTGCTGTCTCGAGTCGAGAGAGTCCGAATGGGGGCCGAAGTCGAAGGGACGGATCCAGTCGGTACAGACGTGTGTGCTTCAAGCTTGGTGCGTTCCATAAATATCTAACGCTGGGGATTTGCAAGTGACTCCACAGTACCAAAAAGATACTCACACCGCTGTGTTGAGGCACGTTGGGTACAATGACGCAGTCGGGATCGATTTAACCCCTTTGCAGACAGCTGGATCCACAGCCTCTCCCGTCTGAGACACCAGCACACTAATGCCCTGTGTCGTAACCTCAACCGGGTACAGGAAATATCGTTTCGGAGTCTTCGAGCTGAAGCGGACCACACACTTGTGCCCGAGAACCGAAAATGTTCTACCAGGGAGCGTGTCCCAAGGGCCCCACTCTGTGGCAATGGCAGGTGAACGACATCTGGCTTGGTTGTGCCCTGAAGCGCGAGCATACCTTTCGTTAAGTAGAGCGGCACGCTTTCGTATAATCTTTCTTTTTATTTGTCTTTTTTTGTTCATTACGCCCAGCAGCCAAATCTCCCCACGTAAGTTGCAGTTTTTCGAGTGCACTCCCGTTCCTGCACACTCTCGCAGTCGCGATAGCGTGCTTTGATCAAACACCGCTATCAGGAAAAACCATTTTAAAATGCTGACCTCACAAGCCATCGCAGCTGAGGGCGACAAGGACACGGCTGTAGTTTTTAAGGTCAACAGATTTGCACAATCGACTGTAGCCTGACCTGGCGTTTGTAGTGCAACAAGTGCTCCTATGCGGTGATAGCGACCGGCTGTGATTTTGGGTCTGTGCACCCTCCCTCTATCTTTCTCTCTATGTACTTTCTCATTTTTTACCACGTTCCTCTTCTCCCCTTGAATAGTGCAACGTAGGAAACCGCATTTTACGTTCCGGTTAACCTCCTCGCCTTTCGCCTTTCATCTGGCTGTTTGTCCCAATGTATGAAAACAACCATTGAAACATGCACACAGATAGGAACCAATTTTATTCTGCATGTTTGTAACAAAGAAAATTTGAACATAACAGGTAAGCACTTGGCGCAGTCATTGCCCTCCCAATGTTTCGAAATCCGTCATTTTGGTATACGGCGGTTTGTTTGGCCACGCAGGCGTTTTTCTTTTCTATATTGCCGATCACTTTGTTCTAGACTAGGCATTTGAGTGAATAACCGAAATATATACACGTTCATTTCCTGAGTGTATTTTACACCTGCTGATCTTAAAATTAAACAATCTCACTAGCTAAAACAGCTTATCGCAAACATTTTCGAACATACATATTTATAGTGTTGATATTTATAACCTAATCTTCTGTTTTGGTATATGACAGTGAAAGACATACCTGACCATCCACTACGCAAAAGATCTACTGCTACCCAATACTCGTAATTAGTCATTCTATTTCACGAGACATTTTCGCTGGTAGTCAGTGCCATCGTATCAGCCGCAAATTTACGGCAAACGAAGCAGCACGTCAGTTTTTCGCCAGCAAAAAACCATCGTACGTTCCGCCAAAAGTTCAACAAAATGCAATCATACACTCAAAAAAAAAAAAGAAACCTCATGCCTCATTGTATCTTGCCGTTAGCTCTATGTTTCGCCGCTAGATGTACCTTCTTCGTCTGGTAGTTTTTAACGTAAAAGTGAGTAAACAGGCCGAAGAAGAAGACAGCTTGCGACAGCGTGATGAATGTGTGAGACCTGGGGTATCCGCAGTTGAGGAAGAGCGGCAGCAAGGCGTGCGTGAAGAGAACGACGAACTGCGCAAGCTGCAGCTGCGTAATGTAGCGCTTCCACCACAAGTGTTTCTGTACTTCCGGCCCCAGGAGACTGAGGAAGTAGTACGTGTACATCACTACGTGCACCGAGCCGTTGATGACCACAACAATCGCCGCTTGGCCATCCGCACCGTAGGTGAGTCCGAACCAGCCGTTGAAGACCACAATGGTGTGGTGCACGACGTGCAGGAAGGAGATGTGCGAATCCTTCTTGCGGAGCACGAAGAACAGGGTGTCGAGAAAGTCGAGTGTCCTGAGCATCGCGTACCACCAGTAGAGGTTCAGCAGATGCATGGTGCCATCGTCCCTGGCGTCGAAGTCGATACCCTGGCACAGCAGGCTGTAACCGTTGCGGACATACGCGGTCCACGCGAAAGCGGAGACGAAGTAAGCACTGGCCACCACCATGAAGAGATTGTGGAACGCGATGAGCGGCTTGATGCCATCGTACGGTTTGCGGTTCTTCATGAACCACGGGCCGGCCACCTTGACGACGTAGATGTAGCCGACCAGCAGGAGCGTGATCACCTGCTTGTTGCCCGGAAAGGACCACTCAGCGGTGCGCGGGTCCCTGCGGAGAAAGAACGGCGCGCCGTCGTCGGCTGTGATCGATGCCGTCGCCATCGTGGTTCTAAGGCTGCGCAGAAACGAACGCCGTAGTTTGCTCGCAGCCACTTGGCGGTCTCTCGGCGAGTACCGCGCGAGCCGGCGCTTTTATGGCCTCTCCGTCGAGGCATAACACTCCATTAGAAACTCCGCCACAGAAAGTCGGGAGCTTTTCGACGGTCTCGCTGAGAGGAGAGTGAAGGCTGACGGAAGCGACGGCAGGGAGAAAATTAGGAAGAAGAAATGCATTCGCTGCTCCTAAGGAGACAGCCACGCCCTGCTGCCTAAGCCGCAGGTAATGTTGCCTTCTAATTGCCGGGATACTTTATTTCCTCCGCGCTCTCTTTGGGACAGCGGAGCCATCGTGTCTGGCAGCACTCTCAGATGGGGCCTGGCCGACGATAGCTTTTGTGAGGGCGTCGACGCGACATCCTTGTTCTCCCGTCAGGAACCGCGAGACGTCATGCGATCAGATTTGTGACGCACCCGTAAACCGATAAGCCGCGCTGCATTACGCGGACCAGTTGCGTGCTTACGTGTAGTCACATTTACGTGACTTAGGACCACTTACGTGTAGTCACATTTATTAGCTGCAGGATTAACCTTTGGAATTACCCGGTTTACCAGCATTGTTCGCGACGGGCCCGAACAGCTTTCTGTTTCTGCAGAAGGCTGCATCGCAGCTGCAATGGGCAGCTAGTGGGCGACTGGGTTGGATCATGCACTTTGTTCAAGCCACGTAGAAAATTAAAGCGTTAGACTTTAGTGCAATAGTGCCCGTTGACGCGCGACGTTTGCGGACAACGAGTTGAGCTTTCATTTCAGCGCAGTATTCGCGCTATAATTTTTGCGGACGTTTTTGTACCGACGGTAAATTTGAAGGTCGCTTGCTGAGCGAACTATTAATCAACACGCCATTAGAGATAAGCTAGTGTAGCGTATCTTATTCAAATAATCGAATTGCAAGTTTACGCTGATCTAAGCGGCTAATCTTCTGACTAACTGCTTTATATATGACAGCACTCTAATCATTTATTTATCAACGGATCAGTGTCATTATCTTATAAGAACCGCACGCCTAAAAATTTGAAACGGAATCGCAGAAGAATGTATTAATTACCCCATGACCTTGACACGAAATTACTATTTATTTTACCTACCCAAGTCAACGAGGACGGCTCAGCGAAACATACAAAGAAAAGCTCCTCACCTTTACAAGCAAGCGTTCGTTGCCTGAAGGCCGTGCTCTATCAATTTTCAGTTTCTTTACTGAGGCACCTCTAGGCGAGAGGTACTGGGATCGATACCCAGCACCTCCACCAGAATGTTATGCGTAGAAAGACACAGATGAAAGAGGCTATTTACAGGCTATTTACACTGGACTGGAGCCAGAGCGCCAGGCCGACATTCGCTCGCGCCAAGGGCACAGACACACTTCGTCGTCGTTCGCGCAGCGGCTAGTCCCTTGAGCATCGCTCGATGATATCGTAATAATATGAACTACCTTAGTGTTTTCTTTTAAAAATGACTGTGGCTTAGCTAAGGTTAAGCCCAGGATGCGAAGCATACTAGCCTTTATTTTAGTTGTTGAACCACTGTTTAGCCTGGTGAACTGCTGTTGATTGGCTATATTTGGTTCGGCTAGACGAAGAAACAACTCATGCAGGCGAGCGCACGAGCTGAGACCCGGCTATGTAGCTACGCGGCCGCAAGCGAGCGCACGAGTTGAGCCTCCGCTTTTGCAGCTGTTATGACGTCATATGGTAGCTACGCGGCCGCGCGCGGCGCAGCAAGGAAGAGCGTGGTTGTGCGGCTAGTATGCTTCGCATAAAAGAAGCTGCAACACAGCCTTCTTGCTTCGCACTGTTGAAACGGTTATCTTCACTACTTCATTTGCGTTGATCAAAAGAATCGGCTGCATATGTGTGGATGTGCTAGCCTCCCCCTACAAAAATGGCAGTAGTTTGCATGCTGGTAGCTGGTTGTTTCGATGCATCTTTCAAATTTTTTTCGCTGTCAGGTCGTTGAATACATATGCGATTTGTTATGTGAAAATACGATGTGCGTAAAAAATAGCGGGAAGCCAGTTGCCTCAGAAATTACTTCTCACATTGTATTTACTTGTAGAGAGATAAAAAATAAATTCTAGGGCTTTACGCACCAAAACCACAATATGATTATGAGGTACGCTGCAGTGGCTGACACCAGATTATTTTGGACCCCTTGGGCTTCTTGAACGTGCACTCCGTGCACCGTACACTGCCTTTCTTTTTGCATCGAAATACGGCCGCCGCGGCTGGGATTCGATCTCGTGCCCTCGAGCGCAGCCAAAGGGACCACTGCGGGTAGAGTGATAACCCTGTGGAATTTTTCACCACTTCAACATACGCGTAAAGGGTTTGTGATTTAAACATTTATTATCCACTGCTGTTACAATGCTTCATTCGTCATTTGCCTTTGTGCATTGCAGTATCTGCTTCAGCGTGTTGTGGACACGTGCCCATTGTCCAAGGGACCGCAGCGTATTTTGCGTGTGCAATAACACAAGGTGGTTTATAATTGCCACAGACGGCAAGGAATAATTTCGTGTAGGCAGCTCCATTCTTCGGCGTTACGGGCAATGCACTGTGTATGAGAACCGCACCGAAACAGCTTGATTGTGGGAAACTGAGAACGATGATAGGCATTTAACAGATGTCTAACTGCATATACACATTGATCGTATTGGAATGAGCATCGTCGTTCCCCCGCTGTCGCATTTTCAAAAGTGGTGCACGTCAAAGCCATTGTTTGGATAGTCGACTTTGTGTGTTCTTTGTCCTCACGAAAGAAATCCACTAAGGTTAAAGAGATAGAGTGAAACTAGTTTTCTATTAGCGGCGGTCGGGGCACTCCTGCTGTGACATGGACAAAAATGCTTTGGCAGGCGATTGCCTGTAATTAAAGGAGTGTTACGCTGAACCCAGAAAGTAAGATATGTAGCAATCTTTAGGAATTCATGCCTTTAGCAGGTGACCGCCTGCAACTAAAATATTATTTCGCCGACTTATGAGTTATCAGTTATGTTGACACATTATAGAACTCATTTTCGACAGTTTGCGTCTTTTTAGCAATCAATGATGAGCACACTGCGATCTTGTCCGAAATTAATCCACCGGTGCCCCCGTTCAAAGCTCATAAGTATGGTACGCAATGTCGTGAATTACAAAAAAAAGAAAGAAAAAAAAGAACGCTCGTGTACTCAGATTTAGTGCAAGATAATGAACACCAGGCAGTAAAAAATAATCCGCAGTTCTCCACTACAGCGTGACTGATAATTAAATCTAGGTTTTGGCACGTTACCCCCTGTATTTATTTTGAAAGCTTTGATACATTGCCGCCAGTCTTAGGCGTGGTTTACACGCAGAACGACGTGGGGGGTTTATCCCCGAGTCCCGCAATGTCGAAAATACTTATGTGCCGCGTGATTTCAACGATACATGGCAGCAGCCATCGCGCGTTTCTCTCAGAGCGATGGTTTTCCACTGCGCGATAACTCCATCATACCGGCGGCTTTTGACAATATCAACATATGTATGCAAATACGGCACACAGGTTGGAATCTATGTCAAGGAAAGCATTCAGGAAGTGGTTAGTTAAGTGCTATGTGACTTTTTACCTTCTGCGACGCGTTTCGCAGCACTACAACTACGCGCCTGCATGCAATATGGCAAAACGCGGAAGTCTAATCCAGTCTGCCCACGAGACCTCGAAACACAGTCTCTGCGGTCGGTTCACTTTTTATTACATGATCTACGCGAGAACGACCACTTGGCTATTGTACCCGTACCCAGGATCGGCCCACTTTACTCGCCAAATATGCGACGTGCCAAATTCCGGCGGAGGATGTACAGAAAACTTCACTTTAATAAAGAAAGTAGAAAGTATATCTTCAGGGATGTTTAGGTACCATTTGTAGTTTCTATGCGCGACGCCAAAAGGCACGTTGTCGGTCACTGGCACATCTTTGGAGGCACTGGAGGCGGCTATATATGAGTCTCTTTCTCTTTTTGAGAACCATACAGAATTTTTTAAAAAGTACCTTTGGCAGATGAAACAATTCCAATCCTTGAGATGGATTACTCAAGAAGCAGGACATAACTTGCACGAGAAATTGAATTGCATAATTGACTCAGTAGCAACATTTCACTAAATGAATTTTTAATTATTGACTTTACGTCAATAAAAACTGCAGCCGTTGAGTTTGTTAGGAATACTAGCTTGCAAATAACTCTGAGCATCATGCGGGTTTGGAGATATTGGTTCCCAAAGTGTGCGACAAAATACGCGGAGATTCCTGTTAATCTTGCGTTTCGATGAATAAAATGGCGGTTTGTTAAAAAAGTAAGTGAAACAAGAGCGCGCTCTTTACTGCATGTCTCACGCCCTATGTTTTAAAACCTGCGCAATCCCTAGAGTTCGTTTCAAGTGGATGCGCCTAGCAAACTAGCTTGCTACGATTCCTAAATTGCAATATGTGCCGCCAAACAATTGATGAAGTTATCAAGGAATTTTTGACAACTACAGTCAATTATACACTTTGATTTCTCGAGCGAGTAGTGTCCACCACTTTGAGTAGTCCAGGCCAAGGACTATCATTACGCTATATCTGCCACAGGCAATTTTTAGGAGTTCTGTATGACCTAAAAAGAAGGAAATAAAGGAAACACCACGTACGATCCGAATCATTACACCCATGCTGCACTGCGTGGGAGCTTTCCGGCACGGCATGTGACAACCGCACCCAGCAGCCGCGATCAGCAAAGTCTGAAAGCGCTCGTATAGAAATTTTCGCTTTAATACGCGTGTACATCCCATAAATCTCACTCATGTGGTCAGGCTTGAAGCTATTGTGTATGCTTCACATTCGCGGTACCAGGTGTCGCTTTGTTCTCTAAAGGCTACGGAAACTTTTCGCAGCCTACTTCGTCCAAATTGTCCATATTCATATCCACGTTGTGACGAGCACATTAAAAAAATATGTACTGCAGGCATAAATAAAGTTGTCTCCAATCCAATCCAATCCAATACTGATTTGCTCGTTACCAGCGCCCAGTGTCCAGTTTCTCTGTGCGCCGTTTGTGTGGTGCAATATGTGCAAAGGAAAAAAAATACCATTTAGTTTTGTCGCACCGTCTGCGATTTGAACGCACTAGCCACAGTATTTGTCCATGCGTCGTTCAAATGATGTGTGTTACTTTCTTGTGTACATTAAAGCCTGTCAGGCATACGACGAACGTCCGCGACGACGTCCTGCAGTAAACGTCCTTCGAACTTTCTTCCTGCTTCGACGTTAGCAGGCGGAAAGCTGTACTCTGTGTGCACTATATACACATCCTGCAGTAGAGTTCCTCAGAGCTTTCGGGGCACTGACGTTTACATATGCGGGAATACGTATGCCGCTGCCAAGGCCGAGTTTTGATGCCGTTCAGTGTAGCACATTCGCATAAGCTCCTAGCCAAAGTCTTTCACTGTACGGTGCAGGCAAGGCGCTTAAAGAGGGTAGGGTAAATAGGTCACCTTGGTTTCAGCTTTATGTTGTTAAACCTATGGAACATGTTAATCGTGACTTTTGAATGTTGAATTGGGACGCCCGTTGGCATAACTTTCAGTAGCTTTTTCCCCGTGGCACATCAATTTGTTTCTCTAAATCTGTGCACGATTTACCACAGTGTTTCAGATTTTAACTTATCTTTTCTCAAAAACAAGTCACAGGATGACAATTTGGCTGTCAGGTACGTTCTCTATATTATTATCTTCAAGTGGGGCCCAAATATATTGACCTGTATTATAATCCTTTAAGAGAAACATTTTCACAATTCGTGACCTATTAGGAGAACTTCGGGATTGCAACTTTTTTTTTTTCGTCAACTTGATATAAATATTGTTTTAATATTACATGTTTATACTGTTAGCAATACAATGCAATATAAGCCGCAACAGATCCATTATAAACTGGCGAGTATTTTCTTGAAAGAAAAACGCATCGACAGTGGGGAAATAAAATAAATAAATAAATACGTTTTGAGAAAAACTCAGTTTTATGTTTGGTCGTTTACCAGAACAGTTAAAAGGGCTCCAGCTGTTTGCACGTGATTTTTTGCTTTCCTGTCATCATATAAACATTTTTTTGCTACTTCATTTTTTGTTCTCCCAAGAGGAGCAGAACCCTGTTTGGTTTGTCAGCCCGCTTCTTATCAGAATAGGTGACAGCGGTCTCTTAGTATACGCGTGGTTTGATGCCAAATGCACTGGGAACAGTACATGACGCAACATTTCGATCATCGCCCACTTCACGTACGCTTTTGGCGTGTTTCGGCACAATGACCTGAACAAATATGCGGGTGAATCTTGGCCTCATTATTATCAGACATCCGCCTACAAATTACACATATGCACCGATTCCTTCAGCGCCATGAAACAGCTGAAGCGAGTCAGTAAAGCTACATTAGTTTGTCAGAAGACGCACAGACTTCACAATAACTCACATTTCCATGTTCACGTAAAGTGGGCGTAAGGGCATAGTTATGATCCGTTTAATTCAATGGCAGGTGGCAAAACACATGAAAAGAAGAAGTATACGCGTCTCCATCGACGCCATTTTGTTCCAGGTTTATTTGCGATTGCTCTAGCTCTCAAAAATTCCCTCAAACACAACACACGTGCTCTTATCCCACCGTGTGCCCTCTCCCTCTCTCGCAACCACACATGGGTGCAGGAAATTTTCCTGAGGAAGATACGGGATAGGAATACCGTCACCCCTGATGTGACCTGCAAGAATGGTTTCGTCAAGCACGACGTCAGCTGACCCGTCTGCACAATCCTGGCACAAGACGCTGGCATATGTTCCACCTGCTGTTAACTCACCCAGCCACACTACACATCCGGGAGCCTTTGCTCAGATGGTCGAGCCTCCACAGTGTATGGCATGCTGAATTCAGCGAGTGGAGTAAATGACTATAATTACTGGGCTTTGCTGGAATTCCTGCGCGATGCAAGATTGAATTATTGTTTAATTTTTCTCATGCCGTAAGGTAGCTCTCCTTTACAAAAAAACAACAACATCAAGGAACCTTTGTAAACATCAGCGAAAGATTCACCTACATGCAACACGCCACAGCAGCTCGTTCTCCGTGAAATTTCGCATCGACAACCGAGAAACACGCAGACAAACTGAATATATTTTGAGCATCAAGTCGCGTTCTTCAATAAAACGAGAAGCGCAGCGACTAGGGCAACTAATGCTACATGCAAATCCAAACTCAAGGAGGAGGCCGGCAGATAGAGTAGCACATGTGGTATAAAAGTTACAAACAAAGATAAGGAGCATCAGAAACGCTAGACAACGTTTCGATAGGAGGACCTATCTTCGTCAAAGCCAGCTTCGTCATCCTCGGCAGGTTAGCTTTAACAGGCTAGTGGAGTGACGTTACGTGCGGCCACTGTCGGTGGCGGTTGGCTGTGAAGGCCTGAAAAGAAAATAAGCACTGTCGCTTGATGTCTCTGGGCACGGTTTCTAAAACGAGGGAAGAAGAGCAGGGGAGTGGGAAGGCGGCAGAAATAAAGAAGAGAAAAGAAGGGCATAAGAGGGTTTCGGGAGAGCGAGAGGCTAGAAATACTTCAGAGAACTGAACAGAAACCGTAGCTGTCGTAGGCGGGGTGCGTTTGTGGGTTGAGAAGAACTGGTCAGCTGGTCAGTCCGCGGATAACCAAAGGACATGAGTTGAAAGCATGACTTCAATAGTGTAGCAGCAATGTGTCGGGTAATTTCGAAGGTGTTGAAATGGCGACGCAGAATATGGGGACAATGGATGGGGATAGATGTAAGAGAGCAGTTTGGTTTTTCAAGTGATATACCCCCAATAGCTCGGCGTAAGCCTCGTCACGACGGTATACAGAAGTGGAGTGATCCTGTGTGGTGGAGGCATCGAAAAAGATATTCTGACGTCTGGACGTCACCTGACGAGAGGGCCGTCAGGTTTCACCTGATGGTCCCCGAGTGGGCCTAGCCAGGTGACGTGGAGTTTGCTTATGTCTATAGTGGACCAAATAAAGTTGTTTCTCTCTTTTTCTGACGTCTGGAACATTGGGATGTGTCAGTGTTGGTCTTGAAGAAAGTAAATGGGAAATCAAAATAGATACAGAAGAAAACAAGGAAAGAAAAACAAAACAAAAGTGAAGAACAAACAGAAGGGTGACAGCAGAGAAAGCGGGAGGCGGCAGGTGTAGATGAGGAGAGGATTCCTGTGGTTGATACGTGCGTAAAAACGTGGAAGAATATATTAATTTGAGTGGTAGGGGAAAGGAAAGGAAGGGCTGGAAACAGAGGAATAGGTGAGGTTGCAAATCGAGATTAACTGGTGTCATAACGTGTTTTCGTGCTTTTGTTGATGATATGAGAATTTCAGGGGAAGCTACAGCTTTTAGCGGTTCTAAGTTGCCACATGCCAAATTGATTCCCGCCGAGTGTAGGCTTTTAGATTCCGTATATTTCCTCCGTATATTTCTCGCCTGTTTACGATTGAAGTTTTCCGCTTTCATTGCACAGCGCCCGTTGCTAGTGAGGGGCTATCATCTTTTTTCGCCTGCGACGTGCGACACTCGACGAATCTTTGTACCCCAGTGATTGTGTGTCTCGAATCGATCAAGCTTATTGTGCGCTTCTTACTTTTATAAAAGGAATTAACCTAGGCTCCCGCGGTTGCTTATGTTTTTTTTTTTGTGTGTGTGTGTTCGAATGATTCGACCTCGGACATTCTTTCTTCTATTTTTGACATAGCCTTATAGCGTGACCCTTAGTAAAGGGCCGTATTCTGTTTTTTTTTTCCTGAGTGCTCTTTTTGAGATCTGTCATAATTTCTTTTTCTTTTCTCTTTTCGCCCTTTCTTCATCCCTTCCATTTTTTAGACTAGTGTCTTTGAGGAATAGTGAAAATGCCTTAGTTGCGCGAGACACACTGTATGCGCTATAGTCCACGGGCCAACTCAGTTGTTACAAGGGCTTACTCGCTTATCTTTGTTGTGTCTCACGTGCACTCTTATAAATTATGAAGTTTAATGTCCCGATTCTTCAGTTGATCACAAGCGATACACGAGTAGACAGTTCCGTGGTAGCGCTGTCTTCCTGAGGTTCCTTACCGTGCACCAAAAGCAAGGTACACGAGGGTTCTAGCATTGCGATCCACTGGAAGTCGATCCACTGTGGCAGGGGATCGAACCTGCGACCCCGTGCAAGGCAGCAGAGCTGTTGCATGGGCGGGTTGTTGCATAATTACGCAGCACTGCTTTACGTATTCATGTCAGTCTTCTCTGAGCTAACAGCCCATGTTAGGCATCTTTCCTGCTTAGCGCGCGCCTGTTGTTTCTTTCGCAAAATTTGAACACCGAGAACGAATTCACCGAAGCTTCTTGTTCGCAAGGGTCTTTTGCTGCTGTGTGTTTGCTACTAGGTATGGTTCACTACGAGTATCCTTCGGCACCATTTTTGCTACCTCCGTTCTGGAGCCTTCAAGGTCTAGCGCACCCGTTGCTTAACTACTAGGCGATGCGTGCTTTCAGTTCATTTACGGTTGCGGGAAACGTATTACAACCTTTTCCTTGTACGAGTACCATAACATCATCGGCGATCCTTGCTGCTAGTACGTGTGAGCCGGCTCAACTTCAGCCCTTCGGAGTTAACCGGAAAGTGACTGCGGCGAGTTAAGAATAAACGCCATTGTTATTGACCAAAATCATTCCAATACAGCCATCTTTTGTTCAAGTATATTTATACCTTGACTGTCACTGTATACCTCGTCACTGTACTGTCACTAATACCTCGACAGTCACTATATAAGACTACCTGAGATCCTGTTGGGTTTCCAGGCTGGTTAATTTTGTTGTCGCAAAGAAACAAATTCCTCGTTTAAGACATAGTCTATGGGAATATGACAGACAGGAAGAGGCCGGAAGAAAGCACTGCTTACAGGAAGTAGCCGCATGCGAGGGCTTCATTCAGCCAGAAAAGCGCAAAAAAAAATCGTTGTCTCACGTGAAAGCTAGTCGTATTTAGCCTCATTACCTACTCCCTCCCCACGCATGCAAAGTTAGCATCCCCTTTTTGACAAATTATTTTTTTATTTTTCCTTCTGCAAGTCAACAGATCACGACAGTGACTCGCATGAGGAGCGCGAACAATTGTTAAACGGAACTGGAAGCATCTATGGAGCGACAGAGAGATATATAAAATTAGGGATAGGAAATGCAGGGAGGTCAACCAGACTAGCCTTCCGTTTGCTACCCTACACTAGGGGGTAAGGGAAACAGGCAATAGAAAGATGACAAGTGTGAGAGAGTGACCAATACGAGAACGCCGGAGCACAGACAGGAGGAATATAAACGGTTCTCTGAAGCTGGTGCACTTCAAGAACTGCACTAGTGTATCTACACAAGAACGAATTTTCTTATAAGCGTACCCAGGAATTGGGGACATCGGCATAAGTTCTACTGTTCCGCCACCCCGTGACACTTGAGGAAGTTTTTCTCACAATTTATCCTGCTTGGAGGCTGCTTTCCTGATTGCAGCATTCCTCCAGAAACACATGTCCCATCATCGTTTCACAGCTTAGCCCTATGAATTGCTTTCACTACACTGTGTAAGCGCTTTGCGCTTCGGTCGCAAGCTGGCGCTTTGATCGCAGTTTAAGAAACAGAGATAGTGAATTGAATGCAGAGAATGGTAACAAAAAGGGCCATGGAGATTTACAAGAATGGGAAGAGAGAAATTAAAAAGGAAAATGTGCAGGATAACAGAAAGGGCCTTGCTGTTTGAGGCTCTAACTGGTTGCCTAAAGAGAAAAACATGCATGAGCAAATATTCGCCTTAAGGTGAGGAATGTGCTGCTGCAGCGGAAATCCGAAGACCACTCAGCACGTCCTAATAGAATGCGAAAATATTCATCCAGTGAGACCCGTAGGTAACGTACACCTTCCACAAGCGCTTGGACAAAGTGGACGCAAGCTTCGACCGGTCAGCAGTCGATATAAACAAGAGACGTTCGGGGTACTGATGGAGAAAGAGCAGGGAATAGATGGACGTGACAGGATTCGTTACATACGTGTAACGGCACAATATAAATTGAGTTTTGAGAAAGAGAATAAAGATTGGAGATGTAAAGAAACATTCTCCAATTAAAAGCTTGATTAACTGAAGTTGGCATCCCCGTTTCAAAGGGGATGCCAATAAATCATCATCATCGAAGCGATTTTTGGGCACTAGCCTCAAAATTCGCCTTTGATTCCAGCGCGTTGTTCTTTTTTATGCGAAGCATATTACGAGAGCTCAACCCAGCTCCTCAGGCGCGGCGGTGTCGCCATGAAACCACGTGACACCGTGACGTCACGACAGAGGAGAAGTGGCTTTGGCTCAACTCTTGCAAGACGGGCTGGGTGGGAATCGAACCAGGGTCTCCGGAGTGTGGGACGGAGACGCTACCACTGAGCCACGAGTACGATGCTTCAAAGCGGTACAAAAGCGCCTCTAGTGAATGCGGTGTTGCCTTAGAAACGAGCTGTTTCTAAGGCGTGCGTCTCTTGCTCAGGCGCACATTTCGTTGCCGCGCCGAACGCTGCTTTGCTCGACGCTCACCGCGTCCAATGCGGGGCGCGTACTCGCTGCCCTGTAGCCCATTGTCTTACACCCCTTGGCGGGTCGACGGGAACGCTGTCGCGTTCCACTCTTGAAGGCGAAGCAGTAATGCATGAGTTGTTTCTTCGTCTAGCCGAACCAAATATAGCCAAGCAACAGCAGTTCACCAGGCTAAACAGTGGTTCAACAACTAAAATAAAGGCTAGTATGCTTCGCATCCTGGGCTTAACCTTACCTAAGCCACAGCCATTTTTTTTTACACATGGAACACAACAGCGTCATTCTGGTGGCAGCGCTCTAAATGTCTTGCTGTAAACTTCTTGCGATGTTTATCTAGCAATGACCGTACGACGAATGTCATTTTAGCAGAAAGACGTCGTTTCTGGAGCCTTCTTGCCATTAAAAAATAATAATAGGTCATTGAACGTCTACCTGTTTCGTAACTGTGTTGACAAGCATTTCCATGTGAACTAGCTGATTATCCTGTTCACCATAGTTCTCGAACTCTCTGGCATGCAGGTTCTTTTAGAACCGACCATATAATTTTGAGGTGAAAGGCGCGTAAACAACGACACTCGTAAGAGAAGTCAACATGCAAGGCGCCAGTTCCAAATAAATTTATTCCGAGAAACCAGCATTATTGATACACAACAGGCTGTTACAGTTCATCAATGCGCAGTTGCATTCAAGCAAAGCAGCTATCCTAGCGATAATGACGCCGATATGCCACACTCACGCAAAGTATATCCTGCTCAATGATTATTTTTTTCCTCAATTAGTAATCTTACCCATTGGTCATCGCTTTCCGGAAAGTAGCGTTGTCCGTATGACTTGGCAGCGTACCAAAAGCGATAGTTGGGGCTTCGAGCCGGTGTCGTTAGCCAGTGTCACTCTACATACCATTCTACGTAATTGAGGAACGTATGTTCTTATTGCGAAAATTCACCGAGGCTGCCTAGTAAAAATGCTGATATATTTGTGTCGGAGAGCTTTAACTATATTATAAGTAAAGGATGGCACGTCTAGTGTTCTTATGTAGCCACAGAAATTTATCGGGAAGGCGCACCTTTCCCATTTCTCCGAAAATCATCTCCTCGCACAGTGACAGATTCCTTCAAAGGAATAAAAACAACCTCACGATTCACACGGAGGACTCCATGTATGCGTTTGTTAGCATGAAGACAAATATTAGCCCAGTACTGATTCTTCGACTCACATGTAGTCGGTGACAACCTAAGAATAGAAAAGCTATATGTACGCAGTCCAACTCAAACACAATGTGCATAGATGCACCAGCCAATCAGATTAGCTCATTCGCCTGACAGCAAGGGGTTTCACGTGTTTAAATCATCTATTTACTCCGTGGAGTTCGGTGTAGCTGGTTTCAGTATGAAACCTGAACGTCTAGGGCAAATTTTGTGGGTAGTCTTAATATCGCTTCTCAGTCAAATATATTATTTTAACTTGAGCCAACGAGCTTCCGATTACCCCAGCACTTACAATAGCAGAGCAAGGCCATTAGGCGTTGAGCTGTTTTTCAGATGTAAGGGCAGCTGCACTGTGCTTTTCTGGGAGGAGGTTGTTTGTAATTTAATTCCTAAGTCGTCTCTCTTTCTCTCTCTTTCTTCCTTCGCTCTCTTTCTCTTTTTATCGTCCTATTTCCATCCCTCCCCCCCATGCATGCTAGACCATGCATGGTAACCAAACAGAACTACCTCTCGTTAACCTGGGACCTTTTTATGCATACTTTCTCCCTCTCTCTTAGGTCGTCACCGACTGTAGAAGCCCGTACATTATAACGCTACCGTTTGCAAGTGTCGACATCTTGGCGTAAGTTGACAAAGAAGCCAGGGGTCATTATATAAACGTTATTCGAAAAAAAAGTATTATTCGCCCACGCCCAACTTAATGTGGGACATTTCGAACCACTGAGCTTCATTCGGTGGCAAAACACGCTCGCATTACGGTGAAACTTTCCGTCTCCTTGCGCCGCCGCCCACAGCTCAACAGGAATGTATGACGTCTGTATGACGAAGCAGCTTGTCAACACCCCACAGGTGGGGCATAGAAGGTAAGTAAGCTCTTATATCGGCTATGTGTTCGCGCAGTCATGTTGGTTATGCACGTCATTCTGTGCACAAGCAACACCCGTTGATACTGAAGTAGAGCTCACTGCCTGTCTTAGGATACTTTTTTCTAAAGTACACATGAAGCTCCACTATCCGCCTGTGCACTCCTTCCCCTGCTCATACTTTTCTGAGACGTGTGATCTATTGCGAAGACCAAAGTACTGAAGCAAACTACGCTCAAATGACCGTATTTCATCTCGGCTTGTACTGCAGAGAAGCGCATAATAACAAAGCCGAAAGAAGAAACAAGTTCCAATGGAAGACATTAATTAGGCATGTATAGTATTTGACCAGAACTTCTGGATGTGTTATCGAATAACTTCAAGGATGAACCCGAGCACACACACCGTCGTGTTTCGTTGCTTTTCTTTACGTCGGCAACAAACGTTATTCAAGTTTTATTGTGCGGGCATATGCACAATGCTCATTTAGTAATTATTTCTTATCCACTTCTAGCGACGGCCGAGCCAGATGCTACATTCCAATAAATTCCTGAGTATAAGGACTGGTTTGGGCGATTTGGTAAGTGTAATCCATATCGGCACTTTCTTTTGTGCGCACAAATCAAAGACGACAACATACGTAGTGACAGACACAAGCGTAGACGTTGTTATACATTTCACACTCTTCACTCTATAGCGACTGAACAAAAAACACGTCCTATGACATCCGTAATAAAAACTTCACCTGGCCGCACTAATAAAATTCTGTTGCATGTTCGCGCTTCTGTGTGTCACTTTGCTTTTTCGTGCTCGGGCTTTTCGCCTCCCTACATTGTATTGCGGGTGCATATTCCGAGGGAATGGGCTGACCACAAACGTTGCCCGTGCCTCCCTGGATAAGGTGATTTTGCGTTCATTGAGAACTCTTGGAGACACGAAGGCCCCGTCTAGGATGCGTCTCCCTGCCCTGGTTGACGAAAGCCTGACAACCAGAGCGGTGACCTGCCATTCGATCACTTCATCAATGTCGTTGTGCATACCGAGTTTGGTTAACCTGTCCGAGCAAGTGGTTACTGGTAACCCCGGTACCTTTTGATGCTCTTGCGCATAAAAATGTTAAGCTTATTCTTTTCGGTTTTGGTCCAGTTAAGTGCCGAGGCTACATAGTTGATGTGGCTCATTAGGAAAGCGTGATGGATCCCGAGGAGGTTGTCTTCACCTAGTCCCTTCTTTCGTCCGGATACTCTAGCAACGAGTCTCAGCAACTCTCGGTTTTGGCCGTGATGCGCGTGAGCGTTTTGGCGTTACATCCACGCGCGTCAATCAGTAATACTAAGATTCGGATAGATTCGACTTGAGGAATAGGCTGCCCGTTTCTTGCAAATAGGGATATGGGAACTTGGTTAAGGGGCGTGAGCTCCCTAACATCTTGCCTGACCGGCCTGTACAGTAACAATTCAGAGTTGTTTGGGGATAGTTGGAGGCCTGTGTCTTCCAGGTAGGACTCCGTTGCGTCTAGGGCTGATTGTAGCACGTGCTCTACCTCTGCGAGTGATCCTCCCGGGCACCAAATCGTGATATCACCCGCGTATAGCGAGTGGCTTATATTAGGAATTGATCTGAGCCTCTCTGATAAGCCCTTCATGACTATGTTGAACAGTAAGGGGGAGATGACTGCTCCTTAGGGAGTGCCTCTGGCCCCTAGTGCGAACTCATCTGATTTAAGTTTCGGAATCCTGATGGTGACTGTTCTGTTCATGAGAAATGATCTAACAAAAGCCTGGAACCTTGCTCCCAGACCTAGGCTGGCCGTGGCCTGCAGGACAAATCGATGAGATACAGTGTCAAAGGCCTTGGTCAGGTCAAGGGCTAAGATGCCCCCTAACATCCCTAGTGCGGTTATCGAAAATGTGCTTCTTAAGGAGTAGCATTACTTCCTGTGTGGAAAGGCCGGGCCTGAATCCGACTATGTTGTGCGGGAACAGTTTGTTTCATTCTATGTAATCCGATATCCTCTGGAGGATCGCCTGCTCCGCTACCTTGCCTACGCAAGATGTTAGCGATATCGGCCTTAGGTCGTCAAGGTTTAGGGGCTTACCCGGTTTCGGGATAAGCACAACCGAGGCCGTTTTCCACTCGTCCGGGACGCATCCGTTCTCCCAAGTCTTGTTGACCTCTTTCGTTAGCAGCTCAATTGATCTTCTTCATTTGATTCAATTCTCAATTGATTGTCTTCAGTTAATTTTTTTTCCAAAACATTATTGGGAGCTTACTCAGGATGAAGTGCTTTCTGTAGCTTCACGGGAATCGCAAACAAGGACTAAGACATGGTTTGACACTGGCAAACGCGGTACCCTAATCAGTCATATCCCATCAACATCGATCGCATTGTGCTAAAGCATGAACACGTCGCAGGCCATATTTTTAGCACATTCATGTTATGCACATCAATCAAACCTTGAACATGGTTTATTTATCAAATTGAAGACGAAACAGCACTGCAGTTTATTTAAGTTCTTGTGCATTGCGGCGAAGTGATTCTCAAAGTCGCCGAAAGCTAAAATCGACTCGCAAGCTTTGAAAAGCGGGGAAGCTGGGCATGTCGTTGTCGCTGTTTTGAAATGTTTATTCACTCTTTTTGCTAAAGAAATGGTGGCGGTGAATCAGTTTTGGAAAAAAGCACGAGAAGAAACAAGAGTGTAAGAATTGGGCAGACCTATTGATCTTCCTTGCGGTAAACCCATACATTTGGACGATGTGCCCTAAACGTTGAATCCTCGTGCCAGTGGCCAGAGCCCCAGAGTGGGTCCGCAGTCGGTAGAGTGGCGGGCGACCTTTCTTCCTGACTTCAGCATATACCGAGGCCGCTGCGCACTGCTGCCAACGTCGGCGTGTTTGGGGATCCCCACGTGAATTCATCGGGCCACCCGTAGGGGCATATAGCTGCACGGTGGAAAAGCGACGCGATAATCGTCCGCACGAGCTGTAGTCACGTTTCGGAAAGTTTTCGACGCTTTTCGGCTCCTTATTCCTCGAAGTGCGTAGCGCGGCCAAAAGCTTTCTATGGGGGGGCACACAAT